>NC_133300.1:9197348-9237023 GCF_005239225.2 Populus alba | reverse complement strand
TTCATGCTACAATTTGAGTCATTATAAGTGTTACAAACTTCTTCAAATTCTCTCAAATGCAAGTATGAATTTTCTAGATCTAAAACCATGAAAAAAGGGTAAATGTTTGAATAATACCTGGCTTTTAAATTGAAAGAGATGCATCAGGAGGAAAAAATATACATGATTCATTTAGTCTCTAAGTGTTTTAACCCAATTATTCTGATATTCTCATTATAAAATGATTGATTATCCTCTTCAGCCATGTTTTTTCTAAAAAAGATGAGGATACTCTACAAAGTCTAGCATTTAATGTATGTGACCAAACTCTCATGCACGTGTAGGAAGAGAATAAAAAGAAGAAAAGAAAAAGAAAAGGAGACAAAAACATAAGAAACAAAAGTTAGATAAAAGAAAAGTGAAAGGAGAAAAATATAACAAAATTTATAATTTGTACATAAAGTTACCTCTCTGGCAACGGCACCAAGAACTTGAACACGACCAAAAGATTGATGTCTTCTCCCAAGTGCAGGAGTGTTGAAGTAATAAATAACTCGGCAAGACCCGGGTCGAATCATAAGGAGGTTAGCTATATAAATTAAAAATAATAATAATAATAAGTTAAAAGAACTTTGAGATGTAAGATTAATATGAGGATTTCAATAATGATAAAAAAAAATGTCCAAGGTTAGAGGATCCACTAATAGTAATAGAAATAAATATAGTATAAACTCTTTTTATTAATCAACTGGAAACCACACACAAAAGGAGGTTCCAATCGGATGATTTGTCCTTAATACTTCATTCTAAATTTTTAAGATGATCATATTAATTATCTTATTTAAGTAACACCAAATTTTTAAATATTATCAGGAATTCATGATGCTAACTTATGTTAACAACAAATCAAGTTTCCTTTCATAGCACAGATGTAGGTCATTACCATACTGTTGGCCTATGAAAAGTGTCAAGCATTTGTTGTACCAAGTGTTATACAACACAAATCTAGATTAACCATTTAACAAGCAAGGTATTAAGAGTTGGTAAGATAAAAAGCTAAGACATGTTAATAACAAACTTTCTTAGATATAAACATTAAAGTATATGTTGAGTTTATATTATACATAATCTAACACCATTAGTGAAACCTTTTCACCTTGACATAATAAACTTAGCTAAACATAATGAAGAAGATAAACATAAATAAACAACATAAGAACATACGTATAGTAAAGGAAATGAAAAGTATAAACAAGAGATTAAGGAAAATATAACATGAAATAAAACTTAAACATTACAAAAATATAAAGAAAGAAATAAAGAGCATGATCTTGATCTGAACAACCAAGATGCCTAAATGCATGGCAAATGCCTCATTTTATAGGTCAAAATTTGGAACTATTGATTTGATGACTAATTGTTGAGTGGGTGGCCAACTCTTGACTTGGTGAAAATCCTTATCTTCTTGTCTGAACAAAACATCATTGCTAACATCAGAATTGGAACCATCTGTACTCATGAAAGTTCTACGAAATTGTCTTATCTTTCCAGGAAAAGAAATTGAGGTCATTTGGACTTCTAGAACTCGAGATATGGGCTGAACACTAAACAGTGTCTAGGCTGCAGGACAAATTCGAACTTCTCCATTGTTCCTATAATTTGGACTTGAAAATGACCTTTTTAAATCTTGGACTCCCATGAAAGTTGTAGGCCTATGTCTTACATTTCCATCCATATAAAGCAGACCTAAATCCGAGATCTACAGCTCCAGATATGACCCAATTACCGAATAGTGTTCCAGTTTGGACTGCACCAGCATATCTTTTTTAAGTTTGGCCCTCTCTTTGTCCTTTCAATTTTAGTATTTAAACTCATCAATCAATCCTTTCATTTATGAGAGAGGCCTGCATTTAAGATGAACATTTACCATAAATTAAAGGTATCTTATATTATTAGATATGTTATTATAAAACATGCTTTAGTTAAGGAGTTATTGATACTTCAAGTGCAAAATGATGATATAAAACCTTGATAAAAATACACTTTTAAGTAGTAATAAGGAGGCTACAAGTTCTGTGGGGAAGGAGAACCTAGTTCAACCTCTTAGAGAGTCAAAATTGCTCAAACATTGGACAATTACTATCCAACGATTATTGTCTTGATATTGAAATGTTACTATCCGACCTCTCCTCAGATTTTATTATTATATCTAGAGTTATAAAACTCTATGTCAACCTAGATTGGTCTTGTTGGAAAGCTAAGACTAGAGGCTACAAGTTCTCCATGAAGGAGAACCCAGTTCTATCTCTAAAAAAAATGTCAAAATTGCTTCAAAACATTGGACTAATATTGTCTTTGATATTGAAACTATTTATTGTTCGACCTCTCCTCAAATTTTTAACTATATCTAGACTTATATCATGTCATGCCAGATTGGTTTTGTTGGAAATCTAAGACAAAAGGCTACAAGTTCTCTAGGGAAGGAGAAACCAGTTCGACCTTTAAGAGAGTCAAAATTGATCAAACATTGGACTATTGTTGCCCAACAATTACTGTATTCATATTGAACTGTTACTGTTCGACCTCTCCTCAGACTTTTAACTATATCTAGAGTTATAGAACTCCATTTCAAGCGAGATTGGTCTCTTTGGAAAGCTAAGACAGGAGGCTACAAGTTCTTTAGGGAAAGAGAACCTAGTTCGGCCTCTAAGACAGTCAAAATTGCTCAAATATTGGATTATTATTGTCAAACGGTTACTGTCTTGTTATTGAACTGTTACTGTCCAACCTCTACTCAGATTGTTAACTATATCAAGAGATATTTAACTCTATTTGCATCAAGATTGGTCTCATTGGAAAGCTAAGAGAGGAGGCTATAAGTTCTCTTGGGAAGAAGAACCCATTTCGGACTTTAAGATAGTCAAAATTGCTCAAACAATGAACTAGTACTGTCCAACTGTTACTGTCTTGATCTTGAACTATTATAGTGCGACCTCTCTTTTCATTGTTAACAATAACTAGAGTTATAGAGCTCCATTATAAGCAAGAATGGTCTCATTGGAAAGTTAAGACACGTGGCTACAAGTTCTTTGAAAAAAATAGAACCCAGTTCTACCTTTAAGACAGTCAAAATTTCTTTAATATTAGATAATTACGGTCCAACGGTTAATGTCTTAATATTGAACTATTATTGTCCAACCTCTCCTCAAATTGATAACTATACCTAGAGTTATAGAACTCCATGTCAAGCGAGATTGGTCTTTTTTGGATGCTAAGACAGGAGCCTACAAATTCTCTAGGGAAGGAGAAACTAGTTCGGCCTCTAAGAAAATCAAAATTGCTCAAACATTGAACTGTTATTGTCCAACGATTATTGTCTTGATATTGAACAGTTACTGTCTGACCTCTCCTTAGATTGTTAACAATATTGAAAGTTATATAACTTCATTTCAAGCTATATTGGTCTCATTGGAAAGCTAAGACAGGAGGCTACAAGTTCTCTCAAGGAAGGAGAACCTAATTTGGCCTCGAAGAGAGTCAAAATTGCTAAAACATTAGACTCTTACTATCCAACGGTCACTGTCTTGTTATTAAAGTGTTACAGTGCGACCTCTCCTTAGATTGTTAACAATATCTAGAGTTATAGAGCTCCATTTCAAGCGAGATTGGTCTCATTTGAAAGCTAAGACACGTGGCTACAAGTTCTTTGAAGGAAGGAGAACCCAGTTCTGCCTATAAGACAGTCAAAATTTCTAAAACATTGGACTGTTAAAGTCCAACAATTACTGTCTTAATATTGAACTATTATTGTCTAACCTCTCCTTATAATGTTTAGAGTTATATAACTCCATGTCAAGCCAGATTAGTCTCGTTGGAAAGCTAAGACAATAGGCTACAAGTTCTCTAGGGAAGGAGAACCCAATTCTGCTTTTAAGAGAGTCAAAATTGCTCAAAATTGGATTGTTACTGTCTAGCGGTTACTGTCTTGATATTGAAGTGTTACTGTCCGACATCTACTCAAATTGTTAACTATATCGAAAGTTATATAAGTCTATTTCAAGCTGGATTGGTCTTATTGGAAAGCTAAGACAGGAGGCTAGGAGTTCTTTGGGGAAGGAGAACCTAGTTTGGCCTCTAAGATTGTCTAAATTGCTCAAATATTGAACTGTTACTGTCCATCCTCTACTCAGATTGTTAACTATCAAAAGTTATATAACTCCATTTCAAGCTAGATTGGTCTCATTTGGAAGCTAAGACATGAGGCTACAAGTTCTCTAAAGGAAGGAGAACCCAGTTCGGCCTCTAGGACAGTCAAAATAGTTCAAACACTAGACTGTTACTATGTTGATATTGAACTGTTACTCTCCGACCTCTCCTTAGATTTTATTACTATATCTAGAGTTATAGAACTCCATGTCAAGCTAGATTGGTCTCGTTGGAAAGCTAAGATAGGAGGCTACAAGTTCTTTAGGAAGGAGAACCCAGTTCTGCCTCTAAGATAGCAAAATGTCTCAAACATTGGAATATAAGACAAGAGGCTACAAGTTCTCTTGGAAGGAGAACCCAGTTTTGCCTCTGAGAGTGCAAAATGATGATATAAAACCTTGATAAAAATACACTTTTAAGTATTAATAAGGAGGCTACAAGTTCTCCGGGGAAGGAGAACCTAGTTCGACCTCTTAGAGAGTCAAAATTGCTCAAACATTGGATTGTTACTGTCCAATGGTTCCTGTCTTGATATTGAACAGTTATTGTCCGACCTCTTCTCATATTTTTAACTATATCTTGAGTTATAGAACAACATTTCAAGCAAGATTCGTCTCATTGGAAAAGCTAAGACAGGTGGCTACAAGTTCTCTAGGAAGGAGAACCTAGTTCTGCCTTTAAGACAGTAAAATTTCTCAAATGTTGGACTATTATTGGCCTACGGTTACTTTCTTGATATTGAACAGTTACTATCCGACCTCTCCTCAGATTTTTAACTATATTTAGAGTTAGAAAACAACATGTCAAGCCAGATTCATCTTGTTGGAAAGCTAAGACAGGAGGCTACATGTTCTCTTAGAAGGATAACCTAGTTCTGCCTTAATGAGAGTCAAAATTGCTCAAACATTGGATTGTTACCGTCCAACGATTACTGTCTTGATAATGAAGTGTTATAATGCAACCTCTCCTTAGATTGTTAATAATGTCTAGAGTTAAAGAATTCCATTTCAAGCGAGATTGGTCTCATTCAAAAGCAAAACCATGTGGTTACAAGTTCTCTGAAGGAAGGAGAATCCAGTTCTTCCTCTAAGATAATCAACATTTATGAAACATTAGACTATTATGGTCTAATGATTACTGTCTTAGTATTGAACTATTATTCTCCAACCTCTCCTTATAATGTTAATTATATCTAGAGTTATAGAACTCCATGTCAAGTCATATTGGTCTTGTTGGAAAGCTAAGACAGGAGGCTACTAGTTCTCTAGGGAAAGAGACCTAGTTCGGCCTTTAAGATAGTAAAAATTGCTCAAACATTGGACTATTAATGTCCAACGGTTAGTGTCATGATACTGAACTGTTACTTTACAACTTCTCCTTAGATTTTTAACTATATCTAGGGTTATAGAACTCTATGTCAAGCAAGATTCGTGTAACAGCTCGACTCAACATGCTGAATATTATTCGCTTTGGGCCTTACCGCCCTCACGGTTTTGTTCCTGGTAACATGAGCCCACTACTGAGCCTGACGCCCTAAAACGCGTTCAACATGTTAGCACCAACACTACTAATAAGGTCAGCAACACACCCCTCACCCGCCGATGTAGGATCTTACAATCCACCCCCCTTAAGGAGCTCGATGACCCCGTTGGCACAACTGGACAGCCAATGAAGTCAACTCTGATACCAAATGTAACAGACTGGCTCAACATGCTGAATATTGTCCGCATTGGGCCTTACCGCCCTCACAATTTTGTTCCAGGTAACGCAAGCCCACTACTGAGCTTGACGCCCTAAAACGCGTTCAACATGTTAGCACCAGCACTACTAATAAGGTTAGCAACACACCCCTCACCCGCCGATGTGGGATCTTACAGTTACCGTCCAACGATTACAGTCTTGATATTGAACAGTTACTGTCCGACGTCTTCTCAGGTTTTTAACTATATCTAGAGTTATAGAACAACATGTCAAACTAGATTCATCTCGTTAGAAAGCTAAGACAGGAGGCTACAAGTTCTCTGGGAAGGAGAACCCTGTTTGGCCTCTAAGAGAATCAAAATTGCTCAAACATTTGACTGTTACTATCCATTGATTACTATCTTGATATTGAAGTGTTACCGTGCAACCTCTACTTACATTGTTAACAATAACTAGCGTTTTATAACTCCATTACAAGCAAGAATGCTCTCCCTAGAAAGCTAAGACAAGTGGCTACAAGTTCTTTGAAGGAAGGAGAACCCAGTTTTGCCTCTAAGACATTCAAAATTTCTTAAACATTAGACTGTTACGGTCCAACGGTTACTGTCTTAATATTGAACTATTATTGTCCAACCTCTCCTCAAATTGATAACTATACCTAGAGTTATAGAACTCCATGTCAAGCAAGATTGGTATCTTTGAAAAGCTAAAACAGGAGGCTACAAGTTCTCTGGGAAGGAGAACCCAATTCTGCCTCTAAGACAGTAAAATTTCTCAGACATGAGACTGAACTGTCCAACGATTACTGTCTTGATATTGAACTATTATTGTCCGACCTCTTCTCAGATTTTTAACTATATATAGAGTTATAGAACAACATGTCAAGCTAGATTGGTCTAGTTGGAAAGCTAATACGGGAGGCTACAAGTTCTCTAGGTAATTAGAACCCAGTTTGTCCTCTAAGAGAGTCAAAATTGCTCAAACATTAGACTATTACTGTTCGACAATTACTCTCTTGATATTCAACTGTTACTATCTTACCTTTCCTTAGATTTTTAACTATATCTAGAGTTATAGAACAACATGTCAAGCCAGATTGGTCTCGTTGGAAAGCTAAGACAGGAGGCTACAAGTTCTCTAGGAATGATAACCCAGTTCGTCCTCTAAGAGAGTCAAAATTGCAAGACCGGGGTCGAATGTCAAGGTTAGTACTACTAATAGTAGTAGTAGTACTACTACTAATAATAATAATACTAATGTCAAGGTTAGTATTATTAGTAGTAGTACTAATAATAATAGTAGTAGTAGTAGTACTACTACTACTACTAATGTCAAGGTTAGTACTACTAATAGTAGTAGTACTACTAATAATAATAATAAAAATAAAGAAGAAGAAGAAGTTGATGAGAAATTTGAGATGAAAGATTAATGTAAGGATTAAACAATGATAAAAACAAATGTCAAGGTTAGAGGATCCGCTAATGGTATTTCAAACAAGTATAGTATAAACTCTTACTATTCAATTGAAAACCACACACAAAGAAGATTCCAATCGGATGATTTATCATTAATAGCTCATTATAAATTGTTAACATGATCATATCTATTATCTTATTTAAGTAACACCAAACTTTTAAATATTGTCAGGAATTCATGATGCTAACTTATGTTAACAACAAATCAAGTTCTTTTCATAGCACAGGTGTACGTAATACCACGGTTGGGCTATGAGAGTGCCAAGCATTTGTTGTACCAAGTGTTATACAACACAAATCTAGATTAACCATTTAACAAGCAAGGTATTAAGAATTAGTAAGATAAAAAGATAAGACATGTTAATATTAAACATTAAGGTCCATGTTGAGTTTACACTATACTTATTCTTACACCATTAGTGTAACATTTTCACCTTGACATAATAAACTTAGCTAAACATAATGAAAGAGAGAAACATAAATAAACAAAATAACAACATAAATAAGATACAAGTTAACTAAGTAAAGGAAAGGAAAGGAAAAGCATAAACAAGATATTAATGAAAGCAAAACTTAAGAATTACAAAAAATATAAAGAGAGAGCAAGAGCAAGTTCTTGATCTAAACAACCAAGCTCTTAAATGCATGGCTAATGCCTCCTTTTATAGGCCAAAATTTGGAACTATTGATTTGATGACTAATTGTTGAGTGAGTGGCCAACTCTTGACTTGGTGAAAATCCTTATCTTCTTGTCTGAACAAAACATCATTGCTAGCATCAGAACTGGAACCCACTATACTAATGAAAGTTACAGGAAATTGTCTTTTCTTTCCAGGGAAAAACAATTGAGGTCATTTGAACTTCTAGAACTTGAGATATGGGCTGAACACTAAACAGTGTCTGGGCTGTAGGACATATTCGGACTTCTCCGTTGTTGCTATAATTTGGACTTGCAAATGGCCTTTTTAAATCTTGGACTCCACATGAAAGTTGTAGGCCTATGTCTTACCTTTCCATCCATATAAAGCATACCTAAATCCGAGATCTACAGCTCCAGATATGACCCATTTACCGAACAGTGTTCCAGTTTGGACTGCACCAATATCTCTTTTCTAAGTTTGGCCCTCTCTTTGTCCTTTCAATTTTAGTACTTAAACTCATCAATCAATCCTTTCATTTATGTGATACGCCTTCATTTAAGATGAACATTTACCAAAAATTAAAGGTATCTTATATTATTAGATATGTTATTATAAAACATGCTTTAGTTAAAAAGTTATTGATACTTCAAGTGCAAAATGATGATATAAAACCTTGATAAAAATGCACTTTTAAGTACTAAATCACACCCCTAACCAGCTTATTACTAGTCCCTAGTAATCAAAGCGTTAAAATAGAAAAACAATTTGCAAATTCCACAAAGCAAGGCATTCATCATTCAACTTCCATTAATCTATCCAGATAAACAAATTTTCATTAAAATTCATATATATGCTCAACACCTTTTAAACAAGTTATTAAGAAACCTTCCTTTTGTGCTCAATATATCAACATATAGTTTTGGGGCTTTACTTGGAGAATTTTTGTTCTAATGTTTAAGGTTAACTTCCTTGGGTTAGAAGTATTATCTTCTTTTTAAAAAAATATATATACATATAACTTAAAACATAATGCATCTTTAACCCATGTAACGAGCTTTCGGCTCCCAAGGAAGTTAACTTCCCAGACTAGTTGGTCTTAGGGTTAAGACACCCCTACGAGCTCAGTAACTCGGGTTGCAGATACTGATATGTAGGTAGTGCAATTTTTTATTCCCTTAAGCTTTTCTCCTCAACCCATGTAACAAGCGTTGGGCCAATAGCTTCCAAGTCAGTTGACTTTAGGGTATTAAGTGTTAAAACACCCCTTTGAGCTTAATTGCTTAGGTTAGGGAGGCTACGAAATCAAACTTATCTAAATTTTTATTATCATTATTTTTTTTGTCTTTGTTTGTCTTTTTTTTTGCAAATCATATACTATCCCTTTCCCTTAGTTGTTACTTTTAACAAAAGAACATAAATAATATAATAATCTAATTTGCAACTCACAATCATATGTTAAAGTGTGTGTGTGAAAATGAAGATTTAAGAATACTTGTTAAACGAGCATATGAGCAGAATCAAGTGATAAAATACGAGAGTTTGTAAACCTGAATATTTCAAGAAGTATTATGATAGACCTTGTTAAGAATGTTTACTAAGATACGTCTCAAGAGTCACTTTAACAAAAGAACTCCTTTTACTCTGCCATCCTAGTAACAACAGTTTTGCAAATAGTTTATGAAATAGAAAACACAGTTTTTTTTTTTTAAAAAATATCAACTACTATCCTTTCCCCCCAACCAAAATGAGACCTTGTCCTCCTAAAATAGCGAACACTGACAAACCTAAAACACACTTAAACAAATATAAGAAACAACAAAACATAATAATAAAACTAAAATACAAAGTTTTTACAAACGAAGGCTCAAATCCAATGTAAGCTTTTTATGGCTTTCCTTAGTTGACCAATTTATATGACTCATAGAGGGATCAATTACAGGGATGAAAGATTATAGTTGGTCAATCAATTGTTCAGCTGTAGTAGTAGAGATTATGATTTGTCATGCCGAAGATGTTAGAAATTCCTATTCCACGGTTGAGGATAGGCTTCCCATCTAGTTTTCCCTCTATTGTTTTGAAGAATGGCACTTACTTGTTCGGTTAAAAAGGCTTTCTTTTTCACATTCAGTTTTCTCTTCACAGTGCACAAATCTTTCAAAAATTTAGCATAGGAAGGAACCTGTTTAATAACATCCAACATAGGTATATTGATCCTTACCTGTTTGAAAGTTTCAAAGATTTTAGAGTTGTGATTGACTTTCCTTTGTTTGGTCATGGCATGAGGAAATGGAAGTGCGGCGGGGAATCAGCCTTCTCTTTGCAATGTTCAAGTTCAACCCCTTACCCTCAGAGATAGACTCATCATCTTTCTCACAAGGTTTAAGAATGGGTTTTTCAATAACCTTACCACTACGAAGAGTGATGACTGATTTGACTTGATCCATATGTTGGCTTCCAGGAACTACTCGCATTTGCATTGTATTGCCCTTTAAGATTTTGTTGTGGTTGAGATGGAAACTTGCCTTTCTCTTGGAAACTGAGAGCAGATGTTAATTTTGCAAGAGCATCTTTAAAATCTATCATGTTTTGAGCAAGTTGAGTGTTGATTGTCTCCTGCTTTTCAATGAATGCATGCAATGTTTCCTCAAGATTTCTTCTAGGAGGTGGAGCATAAGGAGGTGCATATCCATGAGAATTTTGAAAATTATGGTGTGCTTGAAACGGTGGCTGTGAAGTTTGTGCATTGTTGTTATCACTCTTCCAACTAAAATTTGGGTGATTTCTCCAACCAGGGTTATACGTTTGGGAGTATGGGTTATGGTTGGGTCTTGGGAAACTGTTTAAAGCATGGGCTTATTCATGGAGGCATTCCTTAAAAGAAGGCAAAGTTGGACAATCATTTGTTGAGTGTTCCTTGGTTTCACAGATTTGACACCAATGTCTTGAATAGATTTTAATTGACCACTCTTTTTCAATTTAAGAGGGTGTTTGGGAGTGTGGTAGCGGTTGCTTTTCAAATAGCTTTTCGTGCTGAAAAGTATGCTAATAATGTTTTTTCATTTTTTAAAAATCATTTTTGACATCAGCACATCAAAACGATTCAAAAAGTACAAACCGCACTCAAGTTTAGCAAAAAAAAAAAATTTTGAATTTTTTCGAAAAGCCGGTTTGGCCGCAATGCCAAACGGGCACTAAGTGCTTCAACTTTTCTAGCTAAAGATGCAAACTTGGCTTCGAGGTCATGATCTTCCCTAAGGTTATGCATACCTCCACTAGATGTATGAGGTTGAGTTTTACTTGGTGCCTCATAAGTACCTGTGGTGTCCCAATTTTGAGCATTTTCGGCTAGCAAGTCTAGGTACTCCATTGCTTCATTAGGGTCTTTATCTTCTAAGGTTCCATTGCACATCAATTCAATCATTTGCCTATCTCTAGGTGTTAAACCTTCATAAAAATGTGAAACCAATCTCCATGTTTCAAAACCATGATAAGGGCAAGTATTAAACAAATCTCGATACCTATCCCAACATTGGTAAAATGTTTCTCCTGGTTTTTGAGTGAAAGTGATGATTTGTCTTTTGAAAGAGTTTGTTTTGTGAGACGGAAAAAACTTCTTTAAAAATTGTTATTGCATTTCATCCCAAGCACGAATGGATCCTGGTCTCAAATTTTGTAGCCATGTTTTAGCTTTATCTTTTAATGAAAAAGGAAAAAGCTTTAATCGAATGGTGTTCATGCTATAATTTGAGTCATTATATGTATTATAGACCTCCTCAAATTCCCTTAAATGCAAGTATGGATTTTCTAAGTCTAAGCCATGAAAAGATGGTAAAAGTTAAATAATGTCTGGCTCAAAATTAAAATGAGATGCATCAGGAGGGAAAACTATGCATGAGGGTGCACTTGTTCTTGTGGGATTCATGTGGTCTCTAAGTGTTCTCATACGATTATTCTCATTATTCTCATTATGAAGCGATTGATTATCTTCTTCGGCCATATTTTCTGAAAATGATGAGGATACCCTACAAAGTCGACCATTTAATGTACGTGACCAAACTCTCATGCACGTGTAAGAAGAGAATAAAAGGAAGAAAAGAAAAGAGAAGAAAAAGAAACAAAAGAAAACAAAACAAAAGTTAGATAAAATGAAAAGTGAAGAGAGAAAATAAATTAAATATTATAATTTATACAAGAATTTACCTCCCCGGCAATGGCGCCAAAAACTTGACACGACTAAAAGCTTGATGTCTTCTCCCAAGTGCAGGAGTGTCGAAGTAATAAATAACCCGGCAAGACCGGGGTCGAATCACAGAGAGGTTAATTGTATAAATTATAAATAACAATGCAACAATAACAATAATAACGATAATAATAACAATAGTAGTACTAGTAATAATAATAATAATAATAATACTCAGTACGTGGCGTTGTTATACCTGAGAATGATCTAAAAGATCAGGTCACAGGTTTCCAGCCTATATACTGAGTTTATGAACAAATAATAATAATAATAATAAGAACAACAACAACAACAACAACAACAACAATAATAAAGAAGAGAAGGAAGAAATTAATAAGAACTTTGAGTTGAAAGATTAATGTAAGGATTAAACAACGATAAAAATAAATGTCAAGTTTAGAGGATCCACTAATGGTACTTCAAACAAGTATAGTATAAACTCTTATTACTCAATTGGAAACCACACATAAAGGAGGTTCCAATCAGATTATAAATTGTTAACATGATTACATTAGTTATCTTATTCGAATAAAGCTAATACTTGTAAATGTTGGCAGGAATTCATGATTATAACTTATGTTAACAACAAATCAAGTTCCTTTCATAGCTCAGGTGTCGGTTATACCATACAGTATGGGCTATGAAAGTACCAAGTATTTGTTGTACCAAGTGTTATATAACATAAATCTAGATTAACCATTTAACAAGCAAAGTATTAAAAGTGAACAAGATAACAAATATAAAACATGTTAGTATCCAACGTTAAGGTCCATGTTAAGTTTATATTATACTTATTCTTACACCATTAGTGTACCCTTTTCACCTTGACATAATTAACTTAGCTAAACATAATGAAAGAAAGAAACATAAATGAACAAGATAAGAACGTAAATGAGAAAGAGGTTAACTAAGTAAAGGAAAGGAAATGAAGTGCATAAACTTGATATTAATGAAAGCAAAACATAAGCAATACAAAGAGAGAAAGCAAGAGCATGATCTTGATCTGGAAACCAAGATGCCTCAATACATGGTAAGTGCCTCCTTTTATAGGCCAAAATTTGGAACTATTGATTTGTTGACTAATTGATGAGTGGGTGGCCACATCTTGACTTGGTGACAATCCTTATCTTCTTGTCTGAACAAGACCTCATTGCTAACATCATAATTTTCCCAGAATCCTAAAAAATGTTCTAGGAAAGTATCTCAGCTTTCCAACAAAAAAAAGATGAGGTCATTTGGACTTCTAGAACTCAAGATATGGGCTGAACACTAAATAGTGTCTTGGCTGCAGGACAGCTTCGGACTTCTTCGTTGTTCCTTCACTTTGGACTTCAAAAAGGCCTTTTTAAATCTTGGGCTCCTCATGAAAGTTGTAGGCCTTTGTCTTACCTTTCCATCCATATAAAATGGACCTAAATCTGAGATCTAAAGCTCCAGATATGATCCAATTACCAAGCAATGTTTCGGTTTGGACTGCACCGCCATCTCTTTTCTAAGTTTGGCCATCTCTTTGTCCTTTCACTTTCAATACTTAAACTCATCAATCAATCCTTTTATTTATGTGATAGGCCTGCATTTAAGATGAGCATTTACCATAAATTAAGGTATCTTATAGTATCAAACTTGTTATTATAAAACATGTTTTAGTTAAGGAGTTATTGATACTTCAAGTGCAAAATAATGATATAAAACCTTGATAAACATGCACTTTTAAGTACTAATCAGGTGGTCTGCCACTGAAATAGTTCCCATCTCTCTTTTTTTCTTATCCCCTGATATCCCCCCTAGCTTTCTCCAATACATGCCTCCAGAGCTTATGCAGCCTCAATCAACTCCCTCACAGATTTAAATCACAAGGCAATCAATCCTTGTCTTAAATCCTGTCGTAAACAATCTCTCAACTTCTCAATCATATGTTCCTCTATCGGCACATAGTGTGGGGCGAACAATGAGAGGTCATGGAATCTACTTTTGTACTCCAATACCGACATATCACCCTGTCTTAGTGCCAAGAAATCTTGTTCTTTCACCTTGTGATGGTACTTGGAATAAAACTGATTCTCAAAACTCTGTCTTAAAGTCACTCCAAGTTAGTGTCTCAGTTATACGCCTCAGCTAAATTGTTTCCCACCATGTCATGACCCTATCAGACAGTAACTGGGTTACACAATTTACCCTCAAACCCTTGGGTATGCTTATTTGAATCATGGTCTTTTCTACCTTCCTAATCCATCTTCCAACTATCTCTGCATCTTGTTCCCCCATATATGGTTCACAACCCATTTCCCTCATACTCTTAACTAGTCGCACCAGTGGCACCACATTATCCATGGTCATGCTAGTCATAGGGGCTGCCTGTGGAATCTGCGTGGTGGGAGTTGTTTGTGTCACCGAACCAGCCATGCCCTCCATCATTGCTTTAACTATTTGTACAAGGAGTCCCGCATCTACATATTGTGGGGGCACACCAGTTGGAATAGTAGATGGTTATGCTTCTGATCTTTCTTATTCCTCTGCTGCGACTGGGGGTGCTCCCTCTGTCTGGTTAGGCCTTGGGCCCCCCCACTATCACATCTTCCCCCTGCAAGGTTTCTGGTGGTATTATCGGAGCATGAGATGTTGTATCATCCAAAGGATCTTCATCTTGCCAACCTTAGGCACCTTGGTTTATGCCCCTCTTTTCTAAGGAGGGCGGCTCAGTTCGTGTCCCTTGTCGGGTGTGTACCATCCTGAAATTCATCGTAGCAACACAATTATTAGTGATCCTCAAGATCCAGACCAAGTGCTCTGATACCAACTGTAACAACCTGGCTTTTCAAGCCCAAAACAATAGTAATTTTTTTATATATATACTTGACACACATGGTTCCGAAAATTGACGAACCTGAATCCCTCACATCATCAAAATACGATCCATATAATCAACATTCTATTTAAAAGTGAATCTTACATAAACACATAATATTATGGTTGCATGAGTAGAAGTTCATATTAAAAATATACATACATAGACATGAGTTTGCATTCCTGTCATACTAATAGCCATTATGAATTTAAACAAAAGGATCTAATAAAAGTTATACATTCAGTACATTGGTTCATACAAAATACATTGTGATTTAAAATGCATCTACATGATTCCTTACAAAAGTAGGTTCCCGTATATTAGGTTTCCTAGACATTTCGTTGGTGTGACGTCCCTACTGCAGTACAAAACATTTAAAAGAGTGCAATTACTTAATAATAATAATAATGATAATGATAATGATATTAAATGGTCTGATAGTTAATTCAAGCATTAACATTTATAGTTTCTTCATGTACTTGGTATAAACAATGTGTAGTACATATAGATGCACAAAAACTTGCAATCAACCATAATCTTAAACTTGGCTATCCTCTTAAGGCATCATTTGCTGAGGTTAATCGTTCACTCACCCCGATCATCCATTTTGGATGCCATTAGTCAAAGCTAATCAATCGTTCGTCCCAGTCATCCACTCGGATGCCATTAGCTGAAGCTAATCAATCTTTCTTCCCGGCCATCCACTCGGATGTCATTAGCCGAAGCTAATCAATCGTTCGTCCCGGCCATCCACTCAGATGCCATTAGCCGAAGCTAATCATTCGTTCGTCCCTGTCGTTCGAAGCTAATCAATCTTTCATCCCGGCCATCCACTCGGATGCCATTAGCTGAAGCTAATCATTCATTTGTCCCGGTCGTCCAAAGCTAATCAATAGTTTGTCCTGGTCATCCACTCGGATGCCATTAGCCAAAGCTAATCATTCATTTGTCCCGGTCATCCATCCGGATGCCATTAGCCAAAGTTAATCAACCATTTGTCAACGTTTAAGCATTCAACAATCTAATATATGTTCTAATGCAATATGGTAACATTCATGATAAAGTATTTTATTATTCAATGTATGAAAAAGGAAGGTGCAAGTCACCTACCTGCTCCACCTGCGGGTTGTTCTGGTCTTGACAATGGTCCAATCCCAACGGCACCACCTAAAACATCAATGGTCACAAATTAGTACATGGGTATCTTTGAATCACATTCTTCACCACACTTATTTCAAGAGTTCATATGTTCACATTCAAGTGTCTCACATTTTACAGCATCATTCGGCAGCGAATGCTAATTTGTTGCGGGCGACACAACATCGGCAGCGAATCACAATTTTGCTGCAGACAACTCAGTTTCGGTGGTGAATGGTCATTCGCTGCAACCGACATAGTAGAAACTCAGTTTCGTAAGCGAATCACAATTTCGCTGCAGAACACACGATTCAATAGTGAATGTTAATTCACTGCAGTCGACACAGTTTCGGCAGCGAATCACAAGTTCGCTGCTGAACTCACATTTTGGCAAGAACACACACCTCACATGCTGTAACAATTCCAGCATATCAACTGTCAATAAGTTCTAGCAGAACACACACACATTAAAATCATCAATTTCAGCATATACTCTTTCAACAATTTCCAGCAGGACACACACATTGAAACCATCAATTTCAACACATAATCTTTCAATACTTCCAGCAGTACACACACACATGCATGCTGGCCAACCCTATAGTTAAGGTCAGCTCTCTACCATAATTTGTTATTTCCATTTTATTCACTTTTCTTTGTTAGATGTTCTGGGAATTTGGCCTCATTTCGTTTCTGTTTCCTTATCCTCTTAGTTAATTTTAGTTTCCTTCATAGCTAGCTTAGGTCTCAAGTCAATTTTTTCTTAGGGTCTTCTTCTTCATTTTTGGTTTTGGGTCTTAAGGATAAGAGGAAGGGAGTTTCATGACCCATATCTTTTGAATCTAACTAAGTTTGAGGAAGGTTTGACACTATTCTTTCTCTTCTCCTGCTGGTTCTCCTTCTTCTTCCTCTCGTGTTTTCTAGCCCCTTTTCCTTTCCTTCTAGGAAGCTGTCAAATCTTTCCCTCACACGTTCACAAGGCACTCTCTACTGGTTTGGTTTAGGTTTCTGTTGGGAAAGAAGAGGGGAAGAATGACATGCAGCTGCTGGAGACAACTTTGGGAAAAGGATGGGTCATCCTCTCTCTCTCTCTTCCTTGTATTTATACTCCCCATTAAATGAGGTGGGTTGTTTGGGGTTGGTTTAGATATGTTCTTATCCTTGTCTTGGTCTATCTAAAACTAGTTTTACCCCTCCCTCCCAGCTCCGTGTCGCTGTTGATTTCTGCATCGACAGCGAAAATTGCATCGCTATCAATCCAGAAATTGGCAGCGGAAACTGTGTCATTGCCAATCAAGAAATCAGCAACAAAAACTGCATCGCTGCCGATTTCTGCATCGCTGCCGATTTCTACATCGACAACAAAAATTGCATCGCTGCCGATCCAGAAATCGGCAGCGGAAACTGCGTCGCTGTCGATCAAGAAATCGATAGGGAAAACTGAGTCATGAATTCTATATATATATATATATATATATATATATATATATATATATATATATATATATATATATTTTCTTTTGGGTGTTTACACTGCAAGTTCTCTTAAGGAAGGAGAACCTAGTTCTGCCTCTAAGACAGTCAAAATTTCACAAACATTGAATTGTCACTGTCTAATAGTTACTATCTTAATATGGAACTATTACTGTCCGACCACTCAGATTTTTAACTATATCCAAAGTTATGGAACTTCATGTCAAGTGAGATTGGTATAATTTGAAAGCTAAGACACGTGGCTACAAGTTCTCTAAAGGAAGGAGAACGCAGTTCTGCCTGTAAGACAATCAAAATTTCACAAACATTGGATTGTTACTATCCAACGATTACTGTCTTCATATTGAACTATTACTGTTTGACCTCTCCTCAGATTGTTAACTATATCTCATGTTATAGAACTCTATGTCAAGTGAGATAGGTCTCGTTGGAAAGCTAAGATAGGAGGCTACAAGTTCTCTAGGGAAGGAGAACCCAGTTCCGCTTCTAAGACAGTTAAAATTTCTCAAACATTGGAATGTTATTGCCCAACGATTACTGTCTTGATATTGAACTATTATTGTCCGACCTCTACTCAGATTGTTAACTATATCAAGATTTATATAGCTCCATTTCAAGCCAGATTAGTCTTGTTGGAAAAATAAGATAGGAGGCAACAAGTTCTCTAAAGAAGGAGAACCCAGTTCAGCTTGTAAGAAAGTCAAAATTTCTGAAACATTGAACTGTTATTGTCAAATAGTTACTGTCAGACCCCTACTCAGATTGTTAACTATATCAAGAGTTATATAACTCCATTTCAAACTAGATTGGTCTCGTTGGAAAGCTAAGACATGAGGCTACAAGTTTTTTTTAGGAAAGAGAACGTTGTTCTGCTTCTAAGATAGTCAAAGATGCTCATAAAAAAAACGTTGGACTTTTTGTGTCCAGCTATTACTGTCTTGATATTGACATGTTACTGTCTGACCTCTTCTCATAATTTTAACTATATCTAGAGTTATAAAACTACATTTCAAGCTAGATTGGTCTCTTTGGAAAGCTAAGACATGAGGCTACAAGTTCTCTGAAGAAGGAGAATCCAGTTCAGCTTGTACGAAAGTAAAAATTTCTAAAAAAATGGACTGTTATTGTCCAATGATTACTGTCCGACCTCTACTTAGATTGCTAACTATATCAAAAGTTATATAACTCCATTTCAAGCTAGATTGGTCTCGTTGGAAAGCTAAGACAAGAGGCTACAACTTCTCTGCAGGAAGGAGAACCCTTTTTTGCCTCTAAGACAGTCAAATATGCTCATAAAAAAACATTGGACTATAAGTGTCCAACTATTACTGTTCTGATACTGACCTGTTACTGTACAGCCTCTCCTCAAACTATTAATAATATCTAGAATTATAGAACTCAATTTCAAGCAAGATTGGTCTCACTAGAAAGCTAAGACATGTGGTTATAAGTTCTCTTAAGGAAGGAGAACTAAGTTCGGTCTCTAAGACAGTCAAAATTTCACAAACATTGGACTGTTATTGTCCAATGGTTACTGTCTTCATAGTAAACTGTTACTGTTCGACCTCTCCTCAAATTGTTAACTATATTTAGAGTTATAGAACTCCATGTTAAACGAGATTGGTTTTGTTGGAAAGTTAAGACACGAGGCTACAAGTTCTCTAAGGAAAGAGAACTCAGTTCCACCTCTAAGACAATCAAATATGCTCATAAAAAAACATTGGACTGTTAGTGTCCAACTGTTACTGTCTTGATATTGACCTGTTACTATCTGACCTCTCCTCTGATTGTTAATAATATATAGAATTGTAGGTCGCCATTTCAAGCTAAATTGGAAAGCTAAGACACATGGCTACAAGTTCTGCCTCTAAGACAGTCAAAATTTCTTAAACATTGGATTGTTAATGTCCAAAGGTTACTGTCTTGATATTGAACTGTTACTATCCATCCTTTACTTAGATTGTTAACTATATCTAGAGTTATATAACTCAATGTCAAGTGAGATTAGTCTCTTTGGAAAGCTAAGAAACAAGGCTACAAGTTCTATGACGAAGGAGAACCTAGTTCTACCTCTAAGAAAGTTAAAATTTCTCAAACATTGGACTGTTACTGTCCAACAATTACTATCTTGATATTAAACTATTATTATCCGACTTCTACTCAGATTGTTAACTACATCGAGAGTTATATAACTCCATTTCAAGCTAGATTGATCTAGTTGGAAAACTAAGACAAGAGGCTTCAAGTTCTGTGGGAAAGGAGAACTGACACGACCAAAAGATTGATGTCTTCTCCCAAGTGCAGGAGTGTCGAAGTAATAAATAACTCGGCAAGACCGGGGTCGAACCACAGAGAGGTTAATTATATAAATTATAAATAACAAGACAACAACAACAACAACAACAACAACAACAAATAATAATAATATCAATAATAGTAATAGTAATAGTAATAGTAATAATAATACTTAGTACGTGGCGGGTCACAAGTTTCCAGCCTATATACTGAGTTTATGAAAAGATTAAAGAGATATATTATATAATATAAACAGAATGTAAATAATAATAATAATAATAATAATAGTAATAATAATATTAATAGTAATAATAATAATAATAATAATACTAGTAGTAGTAGTAACAATAATAATAATAATAATAGTAGTAGTAGTAGTAGTAGTAAAAGAAGAAGATGATGAAATTAATGAGAACTTTAAGATGAAAGATTAATGTAAGGATTAAACAATGATAAAAACAAATGTCAAGGTTAGAGGATCCACCAATGGTATTTCAAACAAGTATAGTATAAACTCTTATTATTCAACTAGAAACCACACACAAAGGAGGTTCCAATCAGATGATTTCTCATTAATAGCTCAATATAAATTATTAACATGATCATATTAATTATCTTATTTACATAACACCAAAGTTTTAAATTTTGTCAGGAATTCATGATGTTAACTGATGTTAACAACAAATCAAGTTCTTTTCATAGCCCAGGTGTAGGTAATACCATACGGTTGGGCTATGAGAGTGCCAAGCATTTGTTGTACCAAGTATTATACAACACAAATCTAGATTAACCATTTAACAAGTAAGGTATTAAGAATTAGTAAGATAAAAAGATAAGACATGTTAATATTAAACATTAAGGTCCATGTTGAGTTTACACCAAACTTGTTCTTACACCATTAGTGTAACCTTTTCACCTTGACATAATAAACTTAGCTAAACATAATGAAGAAGAGAAATATAAATAAACAAAACAAGAACATAAATAAGATACAAGTTAACTAAGGAAAGGAAAGGAAATGAAAAGCATAAACAAGATATTAATGAAAGCAAAACTTAAGAATTACAAAAAAAATATAAAGAGAGAAATAAAGAGCATAAACTTGATCTAAACAACCAAGCCCCCAAATACATGGCAAATGCCTCCTTTTATAGGCCAAAATTCAGAAATATTGATTTGATGACTAATTGTTGAGTGGGTGGCCAACTCTTGACTTTGTGAAAATACTTATCTTCTTGTCTGAATAAAACGAAATTGTTAGCATCAGAACTGGGTCCACTTGAAAACATGATAGTTGCAGGATGTTGTCTTAACAAATCTGTGTAAAAATTTAAGGTCATTTGGACTTCTAGAACTCCAGATATGGGCCAAACACTGAACAATGTTTGGGCTGCAAGATAGATTAAGACTTCTCTGTTGTTACTATAATTTGGACTTGAAAACGACTTACATTCTTGTCATATTTTATATACGTTAAGTATGCTCTGTGTTTGGTCAAGGATCCTGATATTGTTGGTCTTGCCTTATTCATTCGCATTAGAAATCTATTTATATTATATAATATATCTCTTTTATCTTTTCATAAACTTAGTATATAGGCTGGAAACCTGTGACCCGATCTTTTAGATCATTCTCAAGTATAACAACGCCACGTACTGAGTATTGTTGTTGTTATTATTATTATTATTATTATTATTATTATTACTATTACTATTACTATTACTATTACTATTACTATTATTGTTATTATTGTTGTTATTATTGTTGTTGTGGTTATTGTTGTTGTCTTGTTATTTATAATTTATACAATTAGCCTTTATATGGTTCGACCCCGGTCTTGCCGGGTTATTTATTACTTCAACACTCCTGCACTTGAGAGAAGACATCAATATTTTGGTCGTGTCAAGTTTTTGGCGCCGTTGCCGAGGAGATAAATTCTTGTACAAATTATAGTATTTATTTTGTTTTATCTTTTCACTTTTCTTGTATCTAACTTTGTTTCTTTTGTTTTGTTTCCTTTTCTTTTATTTTATTCTTCCTTTTATTCTCTTTCTACACGTGCATGAGTGTTTGGTTACATACATTAAGTGGTAGACTTTGTAGGGTATCTTCATCATTTTCAGAAAATATGGCCGAAGAAGATAACCAGTCACTTCATAATGAGAATAATGAGAATAACCGTGTTAGGACAATTAGAGACCACATGAATCCCACAAGAACAAGTGCACCCTCATGCATAGTTTTCCCTCCTGATGCATCCCATTTTAATTTTAAGCCAGGCATTATTCAACTTTTACCTTCTTTTCATGGCTTAGATCTAGAAAATCCATACTTGCATTTGAGAGAATTTGAAGAAGTTTGTAACACCTATAATGACTTAAATTGTAGCATGAATACCATTAGATTAAAGCTTTTTCCCTTTTCATTAAAAGATAAAGCTAAAACATGGCTACAAAAACTTAGGTCAGGATCCATTCGTGCTTGAGATGAAATGCAACAACAATTTTTAAAGAAGTTTTTTCCATCTCACAGAACCAACTCTTTCAAAAGACAAATCACCACTTTCACCCAAAAACCAGGTGAAACATTTTATCAATGTTGGGATAGGTATCGAGACTTGCTTAATACTTGCCATCATCATGGTTTTGAAACATGGAGATTGGTTTCATAATTTTATGAAGGGTTAACACCTAAAGATAGGCAAATGGTTGAATTGATGTGCAATGGAACTTTTGAAGATAAAGACCCTAATGAAGCATTGGAGTACCTAGACTTGCTAGCTGAAAATGTGCAAAATTGGGACATTACGGGCACTTATGAGGCACCAAGTAAAACCCAACCTCATACATCTAGTAAAGGTATGTATAACCTCAGGGAAGATCATGACCTCCAATCCAAGTTTGCATCTTTAGCTAGAAAAGTCGAGGCACTAGAATTGAAAAAGAGTGGTCAATTAAAATCTGTTCAAGACATTGTGTGTCAAATCTGTGAAACAAATGAACATGCAACCAATGATTGTCTAACTTTGCCTTCTTTCAAGGAATGCCTCTATGAACAAGCCCATGCTTTAAACAGTTTTCAAAGGCCCAATCATAACCCATACTCACAAACATACAATCCTGGTTGGAGAAATCTCCCAAATTTTAGTTGGAAGAGTGACAACAATAATGCACAAACTTCGCAACCACCATTTCAAGCACACCATAATTTCCAAAATTCTCATGGATATGCACCTCCTTAAGCTCCACCTCCCAAAAGAAATCTTGAGGAAACATTGCATGCATTCATTGAAAAGCAAGAGGCAATCAACACTCAACTTGCTTAAGGCATGATAGATTTTAAAGATACTCTTGCAAAGTTAACATCTGCTCTCAGTTTTCAAGAGAAAGGTAAGTTTCCATCTCAACCACAGCAAAATTCAAAGGGGCAATACAATGCAAATGCAAGTAGTTCTGGAAGTCAACATATGGATCAAGTCAAATCAGTCAACACTCTTCGCAGTGGTAAGGTTATTGAAAAACCCACTCTTGAACCTTGTGAGAAAGATGATGAGTCAATCTCTAAGGGTAAGGAAGGGGTTGAATATGAAAATTGCCAAGAAAAGACTGATTCTCCGCCAGCACTTCCATTTCCTCATGCCATGACCAAACAAAGGAAAGTCAATCACAATTCTGAAATCCTTGAAACTTTCAAACAGGTAAGGATCAATATATCTTTGTTGGATGCTATTAAACAGGTACCTTCTTATGCTAAATTTTTGAAAAATCTATGCACTGTGAAGAGAAAACTGAATGTGAAAAAGAAAGCATTTTTAGCCGAACAAGTAAGTGTTATTCTTTAGAACAATAATGCTTTGAAATATAAAGACCCTGGTTGTCCTACAATTTCTTGCTTTATTGGAGAACATAAAATTGAAAGAGCTTTACTTGATCTTGGAGCTAGTGTGAATTTACTTCCATATTCGGTTTTTCAAAGTCTCAATATAGGTGAGTTAAAAAGCAACTTCTGTAACTCTTTTACTTGTTGATAGATCTGTAAAAGTGCCTAGAGGAATAGTTGAGGATGTGTTAGTACAAGTTGATAAATTCATTTATCTTATGGATTTTATTGTCTTGGACACGCAACCTGTTGAAGCATGTAATTCATTTCCTGTTATTTTAGGACGTCCGTTTCTTGCAACTTCTAATGCATTAAATAATTGTAGGAATGGACTAATGAAGTTATCTTTTGGAAACATGACATTGGAGATGAATATTTTCAACATTTGCAAGCAACCTAGAGATGATAATGATTTACAAGAAGTAGATCTTATTGAAGAATTAGTTCATAATCAACTTGAATCTACTTTGAGTAAAATTGAGTTGGATGAATCTGAAGATTTACAAATGATTTATTCTCAGGAAGAAATCATGGATGAAAAAGGCACCAAAAATGTTGATCTTGATCTTTTGTCAAGAGTGACAACAGATTTGACATCTAACATCCCACCAATCGATGATTACTCTCCTGACAAATCCTTACTTTCTCTTAGTTCAATGCCTTGGTTTGCTAAAAATATCAATTTTCTTGCTTCAGGAGATTTGCTAGCTCACTGGAGTACTGAAGACAAAGGAATTGAATGAAGTGAAGAACTTTTATTGGGATGACCCTAACTTATTCAAATATTGTCCTGATCAAAAATTTCAAAGATACATTCTTGACAATGAGGTAAGTAGTGTCATTAAACTTTGTCATTCTGAAGCATGTGGGAGTCAATTCTCATCAAGAAAGACAATTGCAAAAATCTTACAAAATGGATTTTATTGGCCCACAATGTTCAAGGACACGCATGCATTCTGCAAAACTTGTGAAAATTGTCAAAAAATTGATACTGGTAAAAAAGTTTTGCTTTATAATTCTTGACTCCATTTATTTTCTGAAAAAATAAGATCATGATGGAGCGATCCATTTATTTTGAAACATGTGCATCCTTATGGGGCCCTTGATATTGAGAATTCAAAGAATGACAATGTTTTAAAGATAAATGGACATTGTTTGAAAGCTTACTTTGATGAGTTTCTTAGTGAAAATGAATCCATTAGTTTGAATGATCTTGTAGATAAAGGTTGATTATTTTGTTTTTCTCACATTTTTTTGTGTTCCTTTTTGGTGTGACTTTTTGATGCGAACCTCGTGATCATGTGGTCATGCAACCCACACGCAAAGACACCAATTCCTGGAAAGCCAAATAAATCAGGTTTGATAGGAGTGTGACACAAAGATAACTTGTACCTAGACACCAGCACTATTGGAAATGTAAACCCCCACCCAATGAATATTGATTCGCGAACGAGAAGTATAAGGATGACGCCATGAAGACAGTTGTTCTTCGATAAGTCATTTTTCAGTTCTTTAGAGAACCATGGAAGAGAGATTATCTCACCAACACACACACACACACACAAAGTGCAGCAAACAAGAAGTTTTATTAATCTGAATTCTCTGACCTACATGTCTTGTTATGCCTTTATTTATACTGACTCTAGACTTAAATAAACCCTAATGGACCCCTTATGTGGACTTATATGATGTCCACTTACAATTAAACCCAAATAATATAAATAAACCCTAAACTAAAAAAGAAAATAACAATAAAATAAATAAATCTGAATTTAATATCCTAAATATAATAGGATTAGATTTGTTGCTTTTTAGAAGTCCCATATAAGCTAGGAGAATCAAATCTGAAGGTGGAATTAATTATGAAATCTTCTTTCCTTTTTGTAGCTAGGATGAATAAGGAATCCTTGTAAGAAAAGGATTCTGAAACATTTATATGAATCCTTGCCACACTTGGAAACTATGTTGCAGCCCATTAAAGATCTTTGTAGAATTAGGAGATTCCCAAAATAAGCTGCCACATCCTTTTAGGAAAAGAATCCTAGCCAAATAAGAAGTCCACAAGTCAAAAGGAAGTAAATAACAAAACCCATACAGCCTCTATTGACCCGTGTTAGGATGCCTTACTGAACTTCAATTGACATGATATTTTAACCCAAGGTAGGACAACATGTCAGGAGACTCCACGTAAAATTTCAGCTCGATCCAATGGTAGGATTGAGAATTATGACTCTTGCCGTAACACTGGATAGTTGCACATTTTACGTCAAAATCTGAATTTAACCTTTCCTGGATCGTATCACTTTTGTTTTGCTAGTCTCTCTCACCCTGGTCAAATGGCGGATAACAGTACTCTATGACTCTTAAGTCGGTTCTTTCAGTTTCCCATGATAACTGATATCTGTGTATATATTTGTACAATTCTTTGCTTTTTCTCCTTTCTTTGAATATCTCCTCCAATTCTCATTTGAAAATGGACACCAGTCTTGAAAAATTGAAAAAGTATTTTCCCGCTCTGCCTCAGAATGCGATTACAAAAATTTATCATGCGAAGTGTGAAAGATTGAGGTTGTTAATGAACCATAGAATTCCTGAAGATATTCGTTGGCTAATTGAAGCAAAGGTCCGATTATCAGGTGAGTCCTCTAATTCTTTCATTTCATACATGCCTGGAACAGGTAAAAGCATTTTTGCAAAGAAACATCGTGCAAAACGACTGAAAGTCTGTCACAGATGTGCCAGATGGACTTGTAATACGACATGTCGTTCTTTAGGAATGGTATCTGTAAACCGTGAAGATAAAATACAATTCATTAAGGATGGCCTGAGTAAGGGGTCTTTAGATAATCTTTTATTGACTCTTAAGACACACCCTAGTGGAGATGTGCATCGTGCAATTTATGATTTATGGCCACAATTCCATAAAGAACATGCTCGACTTAGTCTTGGGAATCTGACTAAAAAAGACCCTATTTTCCAATTTTTAAGAAAACTGGATGGGAAGCCTATCCTCGACCCATAGAGAGCGTTTAAGCCGTTCTTAGATGTAAAACCAAGGAAATATGTGAGCCACAATCACAACTACCTGTACATACACATGCTTTTTCAAAATAAATAAATAAATAAAGAGAGAGAGAGAGAGAGAGAGAGAGAGAGACTATAGTTGGCTTACATATAGGTGGTATGATTGCATTTTTAATTTCTCATCTATAAATTCTTCTCTTCCTTCCTTTCATTTCTACTCAACCCATACATTCCTCAAATATAGAAGTGTGTAGAAATGGCAGGTTCCTCAAGTCATCACATAAACAATATTTGTGTTTTTGATGGATCCAGTCCTGGGAAAGAAAAAGAGTTTTCAGAATCAGCAAATCATCTTGGTCAGGTACTAGCTGAGCGAAATATTCATTTAGTGTATGGAGGAGGTAGCCTTGGGTTAATGGGGGGAGTGTCAATAGCTGCATTTTTAGGAGGTAGTCAAGTTTTGGGGGTTGTCCCCAAAGCTTTAGAACAAGGGGACATCATTGGAAAAACAATTTGAGAGGAATTACAGGTCCCCACAATGTCTGATCGACTAAATGCAATGTTTAACCATGTTGATGCCTTCATTGCCTTACCAGGTGGTCTGAGCACATTGGAAGAGATCTTTCATATTTCCTCTTGGGCCCAACTGCACATTCACCATAAACCCATAGGTTTGTTAAATGTTAATGGTTTTTATGATAAGTTGTTGTCTTTTCTTGATTATGCTGTGGAACAAGAATTTCTAACATCTTCAGCACGACAAATCATAATCTCTGCTGCTACTACTGAACAATTGATTGATCAACTACAATCTTTCATCCCTGTAATTAATCCCTCCATGAGTCGCATAAATTGGTCAACTAAGGAAAGCTGTAAAAAGCTTAGATTGGATTTGAGCCTTTGTTTGTAAAAACTTTGCATCTTTTGGTTTTATTATTGTGTTTTGTTGTTTCTTATATTTGTTTAAGTGTGTTTTAGGTTTGTCAGTGTTCGCTATTTCAGGTGATGTCTTCTATACTCTATCTTTCTACCTTAAGACATTGAGGACAATGTCTCATTTTGGTTGGGGGGAAAGGGTAGTAGTTGATATTAAAAAAAAAACTATATTTTTTATTTCATAAACTATTTGCAAAACTGTTGTTACTATGATGGCAGAGTAAAAGGAGTTCTTTTGTTAAAGTGACTCTTGAGACGCATCTTAGTAAACATTCTTAACAAGGTCTATCAGAATACTTCTTGAAATATTCAGGTTTACAAACTCTCGTATTGGTAGCACTTGATTCTGCTCATATGCTCATTTAACAAGTATTTTTAAATCTTCATTTTCACACACACACTTTAATATATGATTGTGGGTTGCCCATTGGATTATTATATTATTTATGTTCTTTTGTTAGAGGTAACAACTAAGGGAAATGGATAGTACATAATTTGCAAAAAAACAAAAAACAAAAAACAAAAAAAAATAATGATAATAAAAAGGTAGATAAGTTTGGTTTCGTAGCCTCCCTAACCTAAGCAATTAAGCTCAAAGGGGTGTTTTAACACTTAATACCCTAAAGTCAACTGACTTGGGAGCTATTGGCCCAACGCTTGTTACATGGGTTGAGGAGAAAAGCTTAAGGGAATCAAACATTGCACTATCTACGTATCAGTTTCTACAACCCAAGTTGTTAAGCTCGTAAGGGTGTCTCAACACCTAATGCCCTAAGACCAACTGGTCTGGGAGTCATTAGCCTAAAACTCATTACATGGGTTAAAGATACATTGTGTTTCAAGTTGTATGTGTATATAAATAAACAAATAAATAAAGAAAAAGAAAAAAAAATAATCCCAACCTAAGGAAGTTAACCTTAAACATTAGAGTAAAAATTTGTTTTTCTTCTAAGTAAAGCCCCATAACTATATGTTGATATTTTGAGCACAAGAGAAAGGTTTAGTAATATCTTGTTTAAGAGGTATTGAGCAAATATATGAATTTAATGAGAGTTTGTTTATCTGGATAGATTAAAGCAAGTTGAATGATGAATGCCTTGCTTTATGGAATTTGCAAATTATTTTTCTATTTTAACGCTTTGATTACTAGGGACTAGTAATAAGCTGGTTGGGGGGTGTGATCAGTACTTAAAAGTGTATATTTATCAAGGTTTTATATCATCATTTTGCACTTAAAGTATCAATAACTCAACTAAAGCATGTTTTATAATAACAAGTATAATACTATAAAATGCCTTAATATATGGTAAATGTTCATCTTAAATGCAGGCCTATCACATAAATCAAAGGATTGATTGATGAGTTCAAGTATGGAAATTGAAAGGACAAAGAGAGGGCCAAACTTAGAAAAGAGATGTTGGTGCAGTCCAAACTGGAACACTGTTCGGTAATTGGGTCATATCTCGAGTTCTAGATCTCAAAATAATCTCAAAGTTTTACAAAACTTCAGTAAGACATAGGTCTACAACTTTCATGTTTTCATCAAGATCTAAGAAGGCCGTTTTCAAGTCCAAATTATAGTAACAACGGAGAAGTCCGAATCTGTCCTGCAGCACGAACATTGTTCAGTGTTTGGCCCATATCTGGAGTTCTAGAAGTCCAAATGACCTCCATTTTTTTCTTCTGGAAAGTTGAGTCAATTTCCTACAACTTTCATGTTTTCAAGTGGACCCAGTTTGGATGCTAGCATTTTCGTTTTATTCAAACAAGAAGATAAAGATTTTCACAAAGTCAAGAGTTGGCCACCCACTCAACAATTAGTCATCAAATCAATAATTCTGAATTTTGGCCTATAAAAGGAGGCATTTGCCATGTATTTAGGGGCTTGGTTGTTCAGATCAAGTTCATGCTCTTTATTTCTCTCTTTATATTTTTTTTGTAATTTTTAAGTTTTGCTTTCATTAATATCTTGTTTATACTTTTCATTTCCTTTCCTTTACTTAGTTAACTTGTGTTTTCTTTATGTTCTTATTTTGTTTATTTATCTTTCTCTTCTTCATTATGTTTAGCTAAGTTTATTATGTTAAGGTGAAAAGCTTACACTAATGGTGTAAGAATAAATATAGTCTAAGCTCAACATGGATCTTAATGTTTAATATTAACATGTCTTATCTTTTTATCTTACTAATTCTTAATACCTTGCTTGTTAAATGGTTAATCTAGATTTGTGTTATATAACACTTGGTACAACATGATGTGCCGTGAATGATTTGAAAATCGGCAACAATGATTCTAACAAAAATGGATGAAGGATGGGTCTGGTTATGTTGTCTTTCTTTTGGTATTTAGGCTGGATTGTAGTGATTTAAGGTAAATAAGATGGAGGATAGACTAGAATGATACTTTGATAAGTCGATCTGGACGCCACAAAGATCAATCTAGGATTTCGACGCCACACTCTTTGTGATTGAAGAGTGATAAGTCAGGTAGGGTTCTTCACAAAAAGAATTTGGAAGAACAACTCTTAATTCTCTGAATTAAGTTTTCAAATCTTGGCCAAAAGTGTTTATTTCATATTATGATACATATTTATCTTTGGAACATCCCTCCAAAGTTAGGTGAATTCAATATGACAGAAGTCAAGCCTAAAAACTAGACTTTTAATAAAGCAAGTAGACAAATTTAACTAACACACGTTTTTTTTTTTACATTTCTAAAACATATGCAGACGAAATTTAAAACAACCATAACTTTTGACACAAAAATCCAATGTAATCATGGTTGGAGAATATAGAAAGATCACATTCTGAACTTGAATTTTACCTACATAAATCTTGTTTTCACATGCATTGGATGACTTCAAATTCGGGTTCAAAATCCATCTACTGTTCTGACCGTAAACAGCATCAATTCCTTCTCTTGCATTATCAATCCAAATACAAATAGCCCAGCATGAAAAGAACCATTAAGGGCTTTTCCCATCTCCAAGTTCCAATTGTAGGCAAATAAGCACCCTTGAACCAATTTCAAACTGATTGCTAATTTTTAACTCCGACGCAGCTTCAATCATTGCAATTTGATTCGTCAAGGCCCGTTGTAGTTGTTTCGCTCTCGCTCTTGTCATTGGACCATCTAAATCCTCTTGCATATTAGATTCAGCTTTACGAGATGGATTATAATTCCCATGATGCACATCATCAGCCCCGGGTTGATAATGATTTGTCCTCAAATCAGAATCGTCGTCGTCATCCAAGTACAGAGATAAGTCTTTCACATTAAAAGTAGCTGATACGTTGTAATCACCAGGAAGATCTACCTTATACGCATTGTCATTCACCTTCTCTATAATACGAAATGGACCGTCAGCTCTTGGCATCAACTTAGACTTACGTTTGCTTGGAAATCTGCCCTTGCTAATATGAATCCAAACAAGATCTCCAGGTTCAAACCTGACCATCTTTCGCCCCTTGTTAGCTTGTTTAGCATACTTTGTTGTTTTCTCCTCAATATGTAGTCGAACCTCAATTTGTCCATCAGTTTGTGGATGACATGCCGTACTGAAAAGTAACTTTGTTCCAAGTTTCGTCCAAAGAGTCTTCCAAAAGTGGCTTAAGAACTTTGTATCACGATCAGAGACAATGCTTTTTGGAATTCCATGCAAACGAACAATCTCTTGAAAGAACAAATCAGCAACATGTACTGCATCGTCAGTTTTCGTACAAGGAATGAAATGGGACATTTTGGAGAATCGATCAACCACCACCATTATTGAATCCTTCCCACGTTGTGTTCTTGGTAGTCCAAGTACAAAGTCCAAGCTAATGTCCATCCATGGTTGCTCTGGAATAGGCAGTGGCATATATAGTCCACACGCATTCTCTTTACCTTTAGCTCTCTTGCAAATAGCACATCTTTCAATCACCTTGTGTACATCTCGTAACATACTAGGCCAAAAAAAATGTTCTTTCAGCAGCTCATAAGTCTTCTTCTCCCTAAAATGACCACTAAGACCACCACTATGAGCCTCTCGCACAAGCAACTCCCGTAACGAACCTGAAGGAATACACATTCTGCCCATTTTGAACAAGTAACCTTCATGCATAAAGAACCCATCACAAGCTCCCTTTGCACATTCGGCAACCACATTAGCAAAGTAGGAATCATTGGCATACTGATCCTTCACCTGTTCAAAACCCATCAGCCTTGCATTCAACATAGAGATCAGTGCATACCTCCTAGAAAGAGCATCAGCAACCACATTAACTTGCCCTTTCTTGTACTTTATGACATAAGGAAATGACTCCATGAACTCCACCCATTTAGCATGTCTTCGATTCAACTTGTTTTGCCCCTTAAGATACTTCAAGGCTTCATGATCAATATGTATAACAAATTCTTTAGGCAACAAGTAGTGCTGCCATACCTCTAGAGCCCGAATCAAAGCATAGAACTCCTTGTCGTAAATAGAGTAGTTCAAACGCGCTTCATTTAACTTTTCACTGAAGAATGCAATCGGTCTCTTTTCTTGCATCAAAACAGCACCAGTTCCAACCCCAGAAGCATCGCACTCTATTTCGAATGTTTTAGCAAAGTCTGGAAGTGCTAAAACTGGAGCAGTACACAACTTTTCCTTAATTATCTCAAAAGCTTTTTGCGCATCTTCACTCCATCTAAACTCTTTCCCTTTTTTCAAGCATTCTGTCATGGGAGCAACAACAGAGCTGAAATCTTTCACAAATCGCCTGTAGAAAGAAGCTAAACCATGGAAACTCCTCACATCAGTGATACTAGCAGGTTTTGGCCAGTCTCGAATTGCCTCAATTTTCTCCTCATCAACTCTAACTCCCCTGCTAGAGATAATATATCCAAGAAACACGACACTTTCTTTACAGAAGTAACACTTTGTGAGTTTCCCATACAACTTAGAATCTTGCAAAGTCTCAAACACAACTCTAAGATGCTTCACATGATCGTCAAAGGTCTTGCTATACACCAGGATGTCATCAAAATATACTACAACAAACAACCCAATATACTTCCTCAAAACATGATTCATAAGCCTCATAAATGTACTAGGCACATTAGATAACCCAAACGGCATTACCATCCATTCATATAACCCCTGTTTAGTTTTAAATGTTGTTTTCCATTCATCTCCCTCTTTCATTCTAATTTGGTGATAGCCACTCATCAAATCGACTTTAAAAAATAATGCAGCACCATGCAACTCATCAAGCAAATCATCAAGTCTGGGTATAGGAAATCGATACTTAACTGTTATTTTATTGATAGCGCGGTTGTCCATGCACATCCTCATGGTACCATCTTTCTTCGGTACAAGCAAAGTAGGTACGGAACATGGACTAAGTGATTCTCGCACATAGCCCTTCTCTAAGAGCTCACTGGCCTGCCTTTGAATCTCTTTCGCTTCCTCTGGATTACATCTGTATGCTGGTCTATTAGGAAGTGAAGCTCTCGGCACCAAATCAATTTGATGCTCAATACCACGAAATAGGTGGTAATCCTTTAGGTAATTCATCTGGAAACACATCTTTAAATTCTTCAAGTAATTCCTTAATCTGTCTTGGTAAGTCCAATCCTTCTACTTGTAGTAGTTGCTTTGCCCAGACCATGAAAACAATCCCTGTTGTGGCTAATGCTTGTTTGATGTCTCCTTTTTTGGCTAACAACAGCCCCTTTCGTGATGTCACCTCCTTTTGTTGGCTTCGTAACTGATCCTCTCTAACTTGTTGAGAACTCAGTGGTAATAAGTTCACCTTCTTTCCATTCAGCATAAAAGAATAAGTGTTCTTCCGTCCATTGTAGGTCACATCCTTATCAAACTGCCATGGACGACCCAGCAACAAATGGCTAGCTGACATTGGTGCAACGTCACATAAAACCTCGTCGTGATAGGTTTTAATGGAAAAAGGTACACGAACTTGCTTTGTCACCCGAATCTCCCCATTCTCATTCAGCCATCGCAAACTATAGGGTCTGAGATGTGGAAGGGTATTTAAACCCAATTTCTCCACCAAGGTAGTTGACGCAACATTAGTGCAACTTTCATTATCAATGATCATCCCGCACATCTTATCTCGAATCTGACATCGAGTATGAAAGATGTTCTCGCGTTGCTCATCACTAACGTCAATTTATGCATTCAGAACCCGTTGAACAACCAACAAATCTACCTTCACTGGTTCGAAATCCTCTTCTTGTTCAGCCACTTGTACCTCATCTTCGTCTTCAGTTTCAACCTCATCTCCACTGATCAGCTCTCTATGATCCCCATGCAAAATCATCACCCTTTTATTTGGACATTCCGAAGCAATATGCCCATGTCCCAAGCACTTGAAGCACTTGATGTCCCGAGACCTCCTAGGGTGTTGAGGTTCTGTCACCTTCTCCTTTCCCTTCAAAGAATCAAAACTGGTATTCCCCTTGCTAAACTCCACCTTCTCATCTCGTTTAGGTGTGCTCCATGTTCGTGTAGGCGTAGAAACAACCCTTGTCGCGCTTGACGTAGTTACACTAGTTCGGACACCTCCTCGTCTCTGCTGCCTCTCTACTCGGGTTGCAAGCTTTATAACTTCCTCAAGGAAGATGTACTGTTGTAACTCAACAACATTAGCTATATCCTTCCTCAACCCTCCAAGAAATCTAGCTATTGTTTGCTCTTGAGGTTCCATCAATTCACATCGAATCAGCAGCAGTTCAAACTCTTTCACATACTCTTCCACAATCAAAGATCCCTGTCGCAAAGTCTGAAGTCTAATGTATAGCTCCTATTTATAGTAATTAGGAACAAATCTCTTCTTCATCACTCTTTTCATAGTTGCCCATGTTGTAATCTCCTCCTCTCCATCCCTTCTCCTCTGAATCTTTACGTTTTCCCACCATAAAAGAGCATAATCTGTAAACTCAAGTGCTGCCACCTTGCACTTCCTTTCTTCAGAATATTCATACCATTCAAACACCTTTTCAACCTTCTGAATCCACTCCAAGTATTCCTCAGGTGAACTACTTCCTCTAAACGGTGGAATCTTAAGTTTGAGACCATTAGGAGGATTATAATTCTGCCTTATTGGTCTGACCCTATCATCAGCCTCATCATCCCCATTTGGATCTTCATCAGCTTCTATAATATCATTTTGTGGCACCCTAAGTGCTTGCCTCGGTTGGGGTTGCAAATTATTTCTTTGCATCCTTTGCATAAGGGTATTCAACTGTTCACGAATTCAAGTCATCTCATCCCGAATCTCAGCATGAGATCGTTGTAAGCCCCTGTGCCTGTTCCAAACTTAACCCTCTTGGCAAATCTTCTTTATCTCCAGCCATAGTTAAGTCTGTCAACCTCAATTCCAGCAAACCTTTCTTGTTGTTGTTGTTGTTGTTGTTGTTTTTGGCTCTTGTCTTAGATCGCAACTGATGCTCTGATACCAGATGATGTGCCGTGAATGATTTGAAAATCGACAACAATGATTCTAACGAAAATGGATGAAGGATGGGTCTGGTTGTGTTGTCTTTCTTTTGGTATTTAGGCTAGATTGTAGTGATTTAAGGTAAATAAGATGGAGGATAGACTAGAATGATACTTTGATAAGTCGATCTGGACGCCACAAAGATCAATCTAGGATTTCGACGCCACACTCTTTGTGATTGAAGAGTGATAAGTCAGGTAGGGTTCTTCACAAAAAGAATTTGGAAGAACAACTCTTAATTCTCTGAATTAAGTTTTCAAATCTTGGCCAAAAGTGTTTATTTCATATTCTGATACATATTTATCTTTGGAACATTCCTCCAAAGTTAGGTGAATTCAATATGATAGAAGTCAAGCCTAAAAACTAGACTTTTAATAAAGCAAGTAGACAAATTTAACTAACACATGTTTTTTTTGACATTTCTAAAACATATGTAGACGAAATTTAAAACAGCCATAACTTTTGACACAAAAGTCCAATGCAATCATGGTTGGACAATATAGAAAGATCATGTTCTGAACTTGAATTTTACCTACATAAATCTTGTTTTCACATGTATTGGATGACTTCAAATTCAGGTTCAAAATCCATCTACTGTTCTGACCGTAAACAGCATCAATTCCTTCTCTTGCATTATCAATCCAAATACAAGTAGCCCAGCATGAAAAGAACCATTAAGGGCTTTTCCCATCTCCAAGTTCCAATTGTAGGCAAATAAGCACCCTTGAACCAATTTCAAACTTATTGCTAATTTTTAACTCCGACGCAGCTTCAATCATTGCAATTTGATTCGTCAAGGCCCGTTGTAGTTGTTTCGCTCTCGCTCTTGTCATTGGACCATCTGAATCCTCTTGCATGTTAGATTTAGCTTTACGAGATGGATTATAATTCCCATGATGCACATCACAACAAGTGCTTGGCACTCTCATAGCCCAACCGTATGGTATTACCTACACCTGTGCTATAAAAGGAACTTGATTTGTTGTTAACATCAGTTAACATCATGGATTCCTGACAGTATTTAAAAGTTTGGTGTTACTTAAATAAGATAATTAATATGATCATGTTAATAATTTATAATGAGCTATTAATGAGAAATCATCCGATTGGAACCTCCTTTGTGTGTGGTTTCCAGTTGAATAATAAGAGTTTATACTATACTTGTTTGAAATACCATTAGTGGATCCTCTAACCTTGACATTTGTGTTTATCATTGTTTAATCCTTACATTAATCTTCCATCTCAAAGTTCTTATTAATTTCTTCCTCCTCCTCTTCTTTTTATTACTACTACTACTACTACTATTACTACTACTAATACTATTATCATTATCATTATCATTATCATTATTATTATTATTATTATTACTATTACTATTATTACTATTATTATTATTTACATTCTTATTATATTTTATGTACGTTAAGTATGCTTTATGTTTGATCAAGGATCCTGATATTGTTGGTCTTGCCTTGTTCATTCGTATCAGAAATCTATTTATATTATATAATATATCTCTTTGATCTTTTCATAAACTTAGTATAGGCTAGAAACTTGTGACCCGATCTTTTAGATCATTCTCAGGTATAACAACGCCATGTACTGAGTATTATTATTATTATTACTACTACTACTACTACTATTAATATTTTTATTACTATTACTATTATTGTTATTATTGTTGTTGTTGTTGTTCTTGTCTTGTTATTTATAATTTATACAATTAACCTCTCTATGGTTCAACCCCGGTCTTGCTAGGTTATTTATTACTTCGACACTCCTGCACTTGGGAGAAGACATCAATCTTTTGGTTGTGTCAGAAGTCTAGGTACTCCATTCCTTCATCAGGGTCTTTATCTTTAAAAGTTTCATTGCACATCAATTACACCATTTGCCTATCTTTAGGTGTTAATCTTTGATAAAAAATATGAAACCAATCTCCATGTTTCAAAAACCATGATGAGGGCAAGTATTAAGCAAGTCTCGATATCTATTCCAACATTGGTAAAATGTTTCTCTTGGTTTTTGAATGAAAGTGGTGATTTGTCTTTTGAAAGAGTTTGTTCTGTGAGATGAAAAAAACTTCTTTAAAAATTGTTGTTGCATTTCATCTCAAGCACGAATGGATCCTAGTCTCAAATATTATAGCCATGTTTTAGCTTTATCTTTTAAAGAAAAAAGAAAAAAGCTTTAATCTGATGGTGTTCATGCTACAATTTGAGTCATTATAAGTGTTTACAAACTTCTTCAAATTCTCTCAAATGCAAGTATGGATTTTCTAGATCTAAGCCATGAAAAGAAGGTAAAAGTTGAATAATGCCTGATTTAAAATTAAAAATGAGATGCATCAGGAGAAAAAAATATACATGATCGCGCAATTGTTCTTGTTGGATTCATGTTGTCTCTAAGTGTTCTAACCCGATTATTCTCATTAATCTCATAATAAAAGCGATTGATTATCCTCTTTCAACCATGTTTTCTAAAGAAGATGAGGATACCCTACAACATCTATCATTTAATGTATGTGACCAAACTCTCATGCATGTGTAGGAAGAGAATAAAAGGAAGAAAAGAAAAAAGAAAAGGAAAAGGAGACAAAACACAAGAAACAAAAGTTAGATAAAACAAAAGCGAAAGGAGAAAAAATATAACAAAATTTATAATTTATACAGAAAATTTACCTCCCCAGAATTGACGCCAAAAACTTGACACGATCAAAATATTGATGTCTTATCCCAAGTTCAAGAGTGTCAAAGTAATAAATAACTCGACAAGACCGATGTCGAACCACAAGGAGGTATACTATATAAATTACAAATAATATATATATTTAATAAAATAAAGAGTTTATGAGAATTTTATGGGATATTAATGTAAGGATTAAAAAAATGATAAAACAATTGTCAAGGTTAGAGGATCCACTAATGGTATTAGAAATAAGTATAGTATAAACTACTTTTTATTAATCACCTGGGAACCATATACAAAGGAGGTTTCCAATCGGATGATTTATCCTTAATAGTTCATTATAAATTGTTAACATGATCATATTAATTATCTTATTTAAGTAACACCTAAACTTTTAAATATTGTCAGGAATTCATGATGCTAACTTATGTTAACAACAAATCAAGTTCCTTTCATAGCACAGGTGTAGGTTATATACCATACGACTAGCTATGAAAGTGCCAAGCATTTGTTTTACCAAGTATTATACAACTCAAATCTAGATTAACCATTTAACAAGCAAGATATTAAGAATCAGTAAGATAAAAAGATAAGACATGCTAATAACAAACTTTCTTGGATATAAACATTGAAGTCCATGTTGAGTTTATATTATTGATGCAACCATATTATTCGATAGTTTCACCCACATTTAACTAGTGTTTTGCCTGTGTTTTATATATAAAATGCCTTGATATTCTTTGTTTTATGTTTTGAAGGCACTTTTGGATGAAAGATGCAAAAAGGAGTAAATTGAAGGTAATTGGCAGATTTGACGTTTAGTCGATGTTTTGTGCAGAACGTGAGCTCTAAAGGTCGAAATCAAGTGATTCTAGTGGCATTAAAAAGCTAACATCCATACCTTTCTGGAAAATCTAAGGTAAGACAAATAAAATAAGGAAGAAACATTGAAATCGCAGCTTTCAAAGTCAAATCTCGTAATCTGCCAGTGTTGACCTTCGGTCATTCTGACTTGAATATCTAGAGCTACAAAAGTCCAATTGATGCAAACTCAATTGTTTTGGATTTTTGACGCAAAGGCCTATAACCGCTCCAAATTTAAGCCAAAAACGATGTCATATGAGGGAGATATGAGTTTTCAAAGATGACAACTGAATTCTGCCAGCAAACAGGTTTCGTGAAGAAACGAGTCCAAATTACATTCCGAAGCATCTAAACCGACATCCAAGTTTTTATTTCAGCAATGTAGCTCCTTTAAGTCAAATCTTGAATATTTCATTCAAAGCTATTTCTTCTTTTTTAGGAAAATATTTGTTGAACTACTTAAATGTAAATTGTCTACTTAAGGGAGACTATTTTGTTAAAATAGAGATTAGGGTTTCCTAGCATATAAAAAGAAATGAGAGAAGAGAAGGGGGGCAGCCACCCAAGAGGAGAAAAACGCCCCCCTACTCTAAGAAACCCTAAATCATGCATTCTTCCATCTTTTTGATTAGTTGTTCAACGAACATGCAAGGCTAAAAACTCATTTTCTTGGTTGCAAGACACGGAAACCTTCGGATTTCAAGAACTGTGAGATCTATTTTACCTTTTTTTTTCAGTTTATATGATGAATATGTTTGTTCTCTTATGCTTATTTTTCCTATGATTG
>NC_133300.1:9179832-9196848 GCF_005239225.2 Populus alba | reverse complement strand
TATTGGGTAGACAGGGTTCCTCTATGCTCCATGGAATCCCCCTATAACACTTGGCCCTTAAGCGAGTTTTGACCTTCCATGGATCCCCCCAACATTAACTTGTCTAACTCCTCCTGACTCCTACCATGAACAAAACTCAGCCCCCTTTATTTCGGTAAATGGCCCAAATGATGACCCACTCTTTCCTTTCTTTGGAGGAGGATTCCTCCCTATAGGAGGTGTGAAAATCCCTTCTTTTTGAATCCCGTGGTCTGACTCTGTTCACTTGTTTGCCTTGGCGTGTCATTCATTACTCTTTCTATACCCTGAGTAGCTTCTCACTAACTCTCGAAATCGACTGAAAAGTGCATAGCCACCAAAATTAATTTCAGCTCCTGCCTAAGTTCCATCCCGAAATCGTTCCAACTCGATGATGCTTCAGTGGAAAGATGGGTGGTGGCAAAGATAGATAAAATCCCTGGAACCTCCTTTCATACTCCAAGACAGTCATATTCCCCTGTTTCAAATCCAGGAACTCATGCTCTTTCTCTTTTCAGTGCTGCCAGGAGTAATAGCCGTTCCTCGAATTCTTTCTCGAAAGTTTCCCCCACCTCAAATATTCTCCTGCCCTTCTTTCTCTAATGGTCTCTCCACCAGGAGTGGGCACTCTCCCGTTAACAGCTGGGTCACACAATCTACTCGAGTTTCCTCTAGCACCCTGCATCTGATCTATAAACCCTTTCTGACGCTTCCTCAACCAATGCCCTGCTACTTCGGCGTCTTTCTTCCCCTGAATTAGGTCATGCAAACCCATTTCTCGCATGCCCTTCACCCATTGGACCAGGGTGATTACTCTTTCTGCCCGAGGAGATAGAATTGGATGCACCTGCAGCCATCCCTGCTGCTACTATTGCCTTGACCAGATTGCTCGAGAAAATGTGGGGTCCGAATAGGGATTTGGGGTGACCGTTGATGTCACTGGGCGGTGGCCTGTCTTCTGATTCCTTGGCCACACTGGTGTTTCAGCCTGACGACACTTCTACCCGAGAAGTGACAGGGTCACCCAGATGTCCCCCTGAATCTCCCCTCTCTAAATGGGCTGACGCCATAGATTGATGGGAGGTAGTGCCCATTAATGGGTCCTTTCGGACTTCATCCCCAGAAGTGAGTGTCATACTCTCTTCCTTGCACAAGGGATGGAACAGCCCTGGCGGCTTGCTGTGTACGAGCCATCCTGCAACATTTTTCCAAAATCACATTAGTATTTCAATCCCTGAAACTTCAACCAAATGCTCTGATACCAACTGTAACAACCCTAATTTTTCTATTAGTTTATTCGTTAATCTCTCCCCCTATAAAGGGTAGATGAAGCAATTTTTATTTTTTTTTACTAGCCGAAATTTCGTTAGAATTTCGGCAGAGTCTCCTCTATACCGGGAGATCCCAAGTTATCAACAATGTACCTGCACACATTTTGAATCACATCTCATCCACAATCACATCCATGTTTAGTACAATTAACTACATAACTCATTCTAGATTATGCTCAGGACCATATTCATTCCCAAACTCCATCTTACATCACATACACAAGTTAATAATTAAAAGAGCCAATTTCAACACGAAATTTCATATAAATATATATAGACACAACATAGTTTAATATTCTAACATAGTCTAGTACATTCTAATATCCCAAGCATAGGTTGATACATTTAATATTTCAGAAACAAAATATTACGAATCAGAGTATTTCATATAGGTTACATGTTTACTGCATGACAAAATTTACACCACAAATCCCTAAGTTCCTAACTTATACGGAAAGAGATCAAAGAACTTTAAATCTATTCCTGACGTGAATGGGAGGGACCTGCAAAAATAAAATAAATTTTCCATATAATAAAAAACAAATGATTAAAATACAAGCAATTTACAAAATAAAATTAAACAAACATATATATCTACTTAAAATCATATGAGATTCTAAATACAACCACAAACCCCTTTTTATGGTTATATAAGAATTCTTTACCCTTTTTATGGTTGTATTTAGAATTCTTTATTCTTCATCTCTCTCTCTCTCTTTTTTTTTTTTTTTTTTCTGTTAACTACTTCTCCCCCCCCCATCAGAAGGACTATTGCTGACACCAATGACCTCCATTAGTGTCTTAGTGCCTGAATTCCTAGAACAACTAATTAGTTTCATGAAAAATGCCGACACAAATGTAAACATTTGTGTCATTAATTATTTTTAAAAACTACAATAGTTTAATCAATTATTTTCCATATTACCTTGGGAGGTTCTCAGGTATGCCGATGTCAAAAATCTTGACATCATTAGCTTTCACCTCGGGAAAGCTAATCAAGTTTATAAATTTTGCCGATATCGACGTCACGTGCTGATATCATTAACTATTCTGAAACCGAATAGTTAATCAATTTTATAAATTTTGCTGATATCGACGTCACGTGCCGATATCATTAACTATTCTGAAACCGAATAGTTAATCAAGTATAATATTTTTCCTCTCACGTACCAGTAATGCCCGATGTTATCCAGCTTGGTTAACATCATTAGCCTCCCCTATCAGGGACAAACAAATCAAATTCAAGAAACAATCATTACCAAAATTCCTTGTTACGATCTATTTCCTCCAAAAGAACCCATAAATTAAATCTAGTTCTCCGTTCCATTTTATTTTTTGTCATTTAACCTTTCCTTTCCCTTTTTTTTTTCCCCTCATCAATAAAGCACCAAATTTTTAATATAGTTCAAAAGTTAGTTAAAATAATTATTAATTAGAGAAGATATAAGTACCAAATACCTACCTGTTGTGGACGCTCGACTTGCGTTCTCCTGTGGTTGCTGTACTCCTCCTGCGGTTCCTCCTGAAACCACAAACACCCATCATTATTCCATATTAATCCACATATCACACGCAACATCAACATTGAAAAGAATATTCATTTCTCCTTTACCAAGTCTTTTCTTTCTCATCACTTACATTCCTCATTATTATCCTTTAACTTTTCAGCTCATTAGTAGTCCAAGTGGACATCATAAATTCAATTTTTGATTACAGTTTATTCTTTCTGAAGATCAAGACACACTTTATGAAAGGCGAGAAAATAAATTCTACACTTGATATGGCTAAATTTCATCGTTTTATCAACTTGGCCGAATCTGCCAACAGGGGTGGCAGCTCGACCTCTCCTCGGTTTTTTATTTGTATCTGGAGTTCTAGGACTCCAAATTAGGCGAGGTCAGATTCGTTGGAAAGCTAACACTCCTAGCTACACTTCTATAAGGGGACCCTCCCTGAATTTTGTAGTTTTCAGGTCCAAAATCCCCCCAGGAAACAGGGCAACGAACCTGCCCTGTTTTGCTAATAGAGAAGGTATCTCCATTTCATCTTAAATCCCTGCTTCCTCATCAGTCACAGCCATGCCTTCCCTTTATTCATGGCATTCCCGTCTCCTTTTATGTCCTCTTAAGGTCACTGGTACCAAATTAATTAATTAAGCACATCATAAGTTCTCATTCCCTCTCTGCTGTATCCAGCAGAGAACGTGGCCAAGGGAACCAAGAGTTCCCTTCCTCTCTTTTATGCACTCGTTTCTTCTTCTTCTTTAAGGCACTTAGATTAATCTAATCCATTTAACCTCACTCATTTCTGCATTTTCCCAACATTTTATGTTAAAGAAACCTAATTCCCAATTCAAGAAAGGCATAAACTTCTAATCAAATTGAAGTTGATTTCATAGAAATTGGAATTATAACTCCTTACTTGGATGGAAATCTAAACTTTACTTCACAAATTTTAGAAGAATCTTAGCCTTCTTCTCCTTGTATGTTGTCAGCCACTCTTCCCCCTCTTTTCTTCACCAATTCTTCACTTTTCTTCTTGTTAATTCTTCCACCCGATTGTGTTCCTCCACTTAATAATTCCAAGGCTTATTTGGGTTCACTAATTTTAGGTGTTTACTCCAAGTTTTGATGAAAGAAAAATCTGAAATTCTCCCCCACCTTATTCTTATTATCAGCCGGCCATGGATGAGAGAAGGGATGGGTATTTAGAGTCTCATCTCTTCTAAATTCCATTTTGTCCCCATCTTTCACCCCTTTTTTTTTCTTCTTTTTTTTTAGTATTATTTTATTATTATTTTTTTGCTTTATTTTATATTATAACAACATTTGGAATTATTATAAACCTCCCCCTCTTTGTATACTTTATTCTCGGGCTTCACAGCTTATGTTTTGCTTTCATTAATATCAAGTTTATGCACTTCATTTCTTTTCCTTTACTTAGTTAACTTCTTTCTCATTTATGTTCTTATCTTGTTCATTTATGTTTCTTTCTTTCATTATGTTTAGCTAAGTTAATTGTGTCAATGTGAAAAGGGTACACTAATGGTGTAAGAATAAGTATAATATAAACTTAACATGGACCTTAACGTTGGATACTAACATGTTTTATACTTGTTATCTTGTTCACTTTTAATACTTTGCTTGTTAAATGGTTAATCTAGATTTATGTTGTATAACACTTGGTACAACAAATACTTGGCACTTTCATAGCCCATACTATATGGTATAACCGACACCTGAGCTATGAAAGGAACTTGATTTGTTGTTAACATAAGTTATAATCATGAATGCCTGCCAACATTTACAAGTATTAGCTTTATTCGAATAAGATAACTAATGTAATCATGTTAACAATTTATAATCTGATTGGAACCTCCTTTATGTGTGGTTTCCAATTGAGTAATAAGAGTTTATACTATACTTGTTTGAAGTACCATTAGTGGATCCTCTAACCTTGACATTTGTTTTTATCATTGTTTAATCCTTACATCAATTGTACATCTCAAAGCTCTCTTTATTATTACTATTACTATTATTAATATTAGTACTACTACTACTATTATTATTACTATTATAATTAAAATTAGTATTACTACTAATTGTTATTATTATTATTAATTATTATTATTACTATTATTGTTATTATTGTTGTTATTGTTGTTGTATTGTTATTTATAATTTATACAATTAACCTCTCTGTGGTTCGACCCCGGTCTTGCTGGGTTATTTATTACTTCGACACTCCTACACTTGGAAGAAGACATCAAGCTTTTGGTCGTGTCAGAAAACTCAAGAGATCTGGTTTTGTTCATGAAAATTGAAACTTTTAATGCAATCACATATTTTGTTTTAAACAATTCCCATCAAGGTGTTTCAAAGGTTTTCATGATGATACCACTTAATGTTGGGCTTTGGTTCACTATGTACCCATATGTGCGCTTTGTGCGCTTCTTGCCCCTAGTGTGGTGTGCAAAAACATGTCAAGTTTAGATTTGGTTTGGTTCTCTCCAATTTGGAATTGATGGAGTCATCTTGAGCATATTATGATTCCTTAGTCATGTGTAAAAGAGTTATTTGAAGTAAAAGATTTTGAATGCTATGAGATCATGCGCTTTATGAAGAAAATGTTTTTTATAGAGAGAATTCATGGCTGAACTTTATTTTATTGATCGGGAAGCATAATATTTCTTTATAGAATCAGCATTCACAGGTCTAACTAGATCTTCTCCATCCATTCTAGATAACAATAAAGCTCCTCCTGAGAACGCTTTCTTTACCACCAAAGGGCCCTCATTGTTTGGCACCTATTTATTCTGATCTTCTCCTGGTAAAAGGCAATATTTTCTTCAGTATAAGATCTCCTTCGTGGAATCCTCGAGGTTGAACCTTCTTATCGTATGGTTTGGCCATCTTTGATGATGACAGATTGCAGCTATCCTCTTTTCACTTATTAGATTCAACTATTCATATCTAACTTTTACCCATTCCACCTCTTCTAAACTTAGAGTCTACCAATACTCTTAATGAGGGGTTTTCCACTTCTAAAGGCATCATCGCCTTCATTCCATATACCAAAGTGTACGGGGTGGCTTCTGTTGGAGTTCAAATCGCTGTGCGATATGCATGAAGAGCAAATGACAACATCTTATACCAATCCTTATAAGTGATCACTATCTTCTAAATAATCCTTTTTGAAATTCTTGTTAGCAGCTTCTACTACGCCATTCATAAAGCCTATTACCAGGGAAGAGTATTTCAAGAGTTTGCGACTCGTAAATCACAATGAGAAGGGACAAAAATTTAGAAATCTAAGAAAAATCAGGGCGCTTTAAAAGCCTATTTTTGCCTTAATGTTTCATACCCTTACGGCTCGTAAACCGTGAGAGTAAAAAATTAAAATGTCCTCGATTATAACCGAGGCTTCTTTCAAGGATGTTTAATGACTTATTATTCCCAGAAAATTATTTTGGATATTTACCACTTAAGGTTTCTATATCCAAATATTAATAGTGAATAATAACAAGTTATTCCCAATAATATTTTGGATATTCATCCCTTTGGGATTTCTTTATCCAAACATTAACGGTGAATAATAAATGAATTCCCCCCAAAATAAGATTTTTGTATTTTTGGAATATTGGCCAATACCCTTTAGAGTTTTACAAACATGTTGTAAAATCAACAAATGCAAGAAAAATAATTTTTGTTGTGTTTAAGAAATCCATGCAAAAACACACTTTTAAAAACTTCCAATATTTTTTTTTAAAGAACATTCAAATCATGTTAGGGTATTGGCCGTATGCAACACACAAAAATATTTTTTTATATTTTCTTTGTCACAAACACAAACATTACATTCAATCACAATTAAAGTTAAAAAAACTACATATTAGTCAAATTCTTAAGGCTTTAATAAATCAGTTTATTAAATCCCAAAAAATATATAGAAACATATTCTTATATTTTCACGGGAAATACAACATGATTTTATTTATCCTTCAGATACTTGACTATATACAAATTAAAACATTAAATTCATTTTTTTTCTTTTTAATTTTATAATTCAATAACATACATAAAAAATACAAACACACACATAACTCTCTTTTTTTATTACTATTATTTTTTCCCCACATTTACAAGTTACAAATCATAAAAATTCAAAATAAATCAAACAAAACATTACACAATTCAAAAATTACATAATAGCCCCTAAAAAATCCAGGAAAACTGATGGGAAGGCTTCTACACTACAAAAACAGTGGCAGCGCGTCTCCTCCATGCGCCGCCACCACTGGCAGCGCGTGAACCCACGTGCTGCCGCGAGGAAGAAACTGGAAACAATGGGATCTGGCTCACCATCACCTATAAAAGAAGAAAAAAACATAGGCAGTCGATTTTATTTGGGTATTTTCTAGATCCATTTAAAGCATTCTGTTCTCTCCTCCCGGTTTGTTCTACTTTCTTCCGATGTCAGATTGGGCGATTGGGGTAGCTATAGGGCTAGCGTTGCTGCTGTGCGCATGGCCGCTGAAGCTGCTCTTGAGATGGGAGTGGTTGTTCGGTTTGTGATGGGGCTGTGTGGTCTGTCGTGTTTAGGTCGCTGTGGGAGGCGAAGAGCTAGGTCTGCTATTGACCGGTTGCTGTGAAGGAGACTGAAGGAGAAGAAGATCTATTGAAATGGGGGGAGCTCCACTGGTTTCTGTGAAGGCCTAATGGGTCAACGCCTGTGAGGGGAGAGCTGGAGATCGTGGCTGAGGGGTTGTGGTGGCTCAGGAGAAGATGGGTTGCCGAGTCTGTCGAGTTAGCGAGGACACCACTGCTAGGAGGAGGAGCTAATGGAAAAAATCAGAGGGGAAAATGGCAGGTGAGGGGCTAAAGGTTTGTGTTGGTTTGGGAGAGAAACGAGAGGATGTTGGGGAAGCGGTGGCTGCTGGAGGCTTGGGGTTTAGCTCTTGGTCTATTTGGCTGGCGGTAGACAAAAGAGAGTGCAGGGGCAGTAAGCGGGGAAGATGAAGGGGAGAGTGAGGTGTTCTGGTGAAGGGGAAGAAACGTCCAGGAGGTGGTCTGTGGAGCTGAGCCACAAAGAGGGAAGGTCTGGTGATGGCTGTTAGAGGCTGTGAGAGAAGAAGAAGGTGGGGGAATGGGCGGCGACTGTTTTTTTTTTTTTTTAAGAGAGGAGGGGTTGTGGCTAAGGAAGAGAAACGAGTTTTTTTTTTTGTTTGGCTCTCCTTTTCTAAAAAATTGCCCCTTTTTGAATATTTTTGTCCCCGTGTGCATGTGGCTGGAGGGTCATTTATATAAAAAATCTCTACACGTGTTATTTAAAGAAATATTGCAATAATTATTGCAGAGATTGTCTTCTATAACCAGCACCAACAAATCCTATATAAATGGTATTCTATATTGCAGTGATTATTTTCCATAACCAGCACAAATCAAATCATATATCTATGGTATTTTATATTACAGTAATTATATATGATTCAATAATTATCTCCTTGACATATTGCTTCCTTAATATTAGCCCTGATGCTTTATGTTATCGCCACACATAAACCCTTATTATTATTTTTTAAAAAAAAAAAAATTTATCAAAACATGGGTCAAAAATTGGGTAGCAACAAATCCGAAGGAGTTTACTTATCTATGAGTATAAAATAGGACCACTGGAGTAGTAGTCTTCTCGTGGATCTTTGAAAAAGTCTCATATTACGATGGTGGTACCTTATCATGTATCACTTTTTAATAATTTTCTCCTGACCCTTTGCAACAACAAATTGATTTTGTTGTTAAAGTTTTTCGGATTTCACTTTGCTATGCAAATTCTCACACAAAGGCATATGAATAGATGAAGGATTTTCTAACATATTCATGGATTCAACACTCTCTTTGTTATTAATTTTTGAGTTAAACTTCTTTTTCTTCTTTAAAGTGCTGCATTATTAATTTTTGTTGTTGTTTGCCCGCCGCCCATAATGGTTTAGAACTATTACACCAAACCACAAGACTTAGGGAGCACTGGTCTAGCTTCTGCTTTTTGTGTTGTCCAAGTGATGGTGTTTATTGTTTGAGGTTTTCTTATCTTCTCTACAGAGTATAGTAATGCATTTTTCTATAGTGATATATGGTTATCTCTCTGTATTTGTTGATCATTGATGTAGATTGCCTACCACATTGTTGATAATTTGCTTTTGTCCTTCACTGCAAGTGGTTTTATCCTTTCTGGATGCCTGTGAAGGATTCCTTCGGTTATATTTGTTTGGTGGTTGCATTTCCTGTTTGAATCTTAGGTAGTGCAGTCTATCTTTTGAAATATCTTGTCAAGAGCTACTGATTTTGCAATATTGATCTCTCTCCTGGTTTGTTTATAAATCTTCCTTTCCTAATGCAATAAATATATTCATTTAAAAGGGGAAAAAAGTCAAATTATTAATTACTATGATGGTAATTTGTCTTCCTTTGTTTCCTTTCCCCACCTGCTTTCTTCAGAGGTATGCACCATTAGGTTCCATAGGTTTATAGAAGATTAAGACTGAGGTTCTCAAGAATCTAATTGTTAAAATGATTGCTAAGAAATTAGGAAAATCTCCAGCACAAGTGGCTTTTCGTTGGGGACTACAAATGGGCTACAATGTGCTATCTAAAAGCATAAATGAGGCAAGAATCATGGAAAACATTGACATTTTTTACTAGTCTATTCCTAAAGACTTATTTTCCAAGCTCTTTGAAATTGAGCAGGCAAGTGACAAGGTTCTCTCTCAATGTTTTATGCATGTGCAGGTTTATGTGCACTTGCTCTACCTAATATATATTTTTTCTTGAGCTGCACTACACCTACTATATATCTGATAATTGTAGTTCTGAGTAAGTAATAGTTTACTACGGTTATATAAAAATTTGCTTGAATCAGCCTGCAAGATTTTATGGGTTTGGTCATGCAAGTGTTCTGTTGCATTAATGCACTTAGGCTCATGTTTTACCTGCTTGATGAATCTTAGGGTCACATACTGGCTCTCTGAATTTATCAAGTAATTTCACGCAACTAAATCATTCATGAGCTATAAAAAGTAATTTACTTCCTTCAAAATGATTGACCATATAATTTAAACATGTAAGAAAGGCTTGTTATAGGAACTACTTTTGTACATGGGAGTTATGGTGCATACAGGACATTGGATGAACTCTGGGATGGTGAAATGTGAGAAGATTCTAGGTGTAAAAACACTAGATTTTCCTTTTTAGCTGCTTGTCTCTCACATTACTCAATTTTCAAAATGTTTTCCAGTTCTTAATTATTAGAGCAACAATATGTTGAATAAAAGAACATGTGGACAATATGTTGCTATATATTTTTTCAGCAGCAAAGCCACTTGATTACATTTCAGTCATGGAAGTTCACCAAAATAATATCAAGAAATGTATTTATTATAAATATATGAAAACATATTCACAAGACATTTTACCATCAAAATCAAGTGTGTGCATAGCAGTGTAGTAGTTATCTAAGCATTTATGGAGGTGGCAATGAACAGTTAGATCCCAAGTATCCATGCTTTGAGGAAGAGAGCATTATTCTTTTCTTTTTTTCAGTAATTTTTTCATGGAAATGGAAAGAGGAGTCATCAGATTCTGAAAGAGAGAGAGAGAGATCTCTTCGTTAGCGACAATCCTAATCATAAAAAATATTAAAATTGGTGTCAACGAGTTTCATTAGATGAAGGGAGTCTTACAATGGTTGTTTTAAGCCTCAATATAACGTAAAAAACTAGATCTAGGTCAAGGATGTAATATTTTTCTCGGATTGTTTTACTGGTATAAATCTTTTTTTAGTTCATTAGGTTGATAAGGTTGGTTTCTTGGTGTTTTAAGGGTGTTTGTAGGGTGTTTTGTGGTTGAAAAACAAGTTTTTTTTTTGGTAAAAAAACCCGCAAACCCAAATTTCCAACCTCCAAAATGGTTGTTAGATTTTGGGCTGACAGACAACACGTCGTCTCCTACAACAAGCAACATGTCATCTATCAAAAAAAAAAAATTAATTTTTATTTCAGAAGCAAAGCCACTTGATTACATTTTAGTCATGGAAGTTCACCAAAATCATATCAAGAAATGTATTTATTATAAATAGATGAAAACATATTCATAAGACATTCTGCCTTAAAATCTAGTGCGTTCATGGCAGCGCAACAGTTATCCCAACATATATGGAGGTGGCAATGAACAGTTGGATCCCAAATATCCAACAAAAGAGAAGAACACTGATTAGTACTTAAAAGTGTATTTTTATCAAGGTTTTATATTATTATTTTGCACTTGAAGTATCAATAACTCCTTAACTAAAGCATGTTTTATAATAACATATCTATTATATAAAGATATCTTTAATTTATGGTAAAATATTCATCTTAAATGCAAGCCTATCACATAAATGAAAGGATTGATTGATGAGTTTAAATACTGAAATTGAAAGGACAAAGAGAGGGCCAAAATTAGAAAAGAGATGCTGGTGCAGTCTAAACTAGAACACTATTCGGTAATTGGGTCATATCTGGAGTTGTAGATCTCGGATTTAGGTCTGATTTACATGGATGGAAAGGTAAGACATAGGCCTACAACTTTCATAGGAGTCTAAGATTTAAAAAGGTTGTTTTCAAGTCCAAATTATAGTAACAATGGAGAAGTTTGAATCTGTCCTGCAGCCCAGAAATTGTTCAGTGTTCAGCCCATATCTTGAATTCTAGAAGTCCAAATGACCTCAATTTCTTTTTCTAGAAAGATAAGACAATTTCCTACAACTTTCATGAGTACAAATGGTTCCAATTCTGATATTAGCAATGATGTTTTGTTCAGACAAGAAAATAAGGATTTTCACCAAGTCAAGAGTTGGTCACCCACTCAACAATTAGTCATCAAATTAATAGTTCCAAATTTTGGCCTATAAAAGGAGGCATTTGCCATGCATTTAGGCATCTTGGTTGTTCAGATCAAGATCATGCTCTTTATTTCTTTCTTTATATTTTTGTAATGTTTAAGTTTTATTTCATGTTATATTTTCCTTAATCTCTTGTTTATGCTTTTCATTTCCTTTACTATACTTATGTTCTTACGTTGTTTATTTATGTTTATCTTCTTCATTATTTTTAGCTAAGTTTATTATGTCAAGGTGAAAAGGTTTCACTAATGGTGTTAGAATATGTATAATATAAACTCAACGTGTACTTTAATGTTTATATCAAATAAAGTTTGTTATTAACATGTCTTATCTTTTTATTTTATCAACTATTAATACCTTGCTTGTTAAATGGTTAATCTAGATTTATGTTATATAACACTTGGTACGCAAATGCTTGGCACTTTCATAGCCAACCGTATGGTATAACCTACACCTGTGCTATGAAAGGATCTTGATGTGTTGTTAACATAAGTTAGCATCATGAATTCCTGACAATATTTAAAAGTTTGGTGTTACTTAAATAAGATAATTAATATGATCATCTTAAAAATTTAGAATGAAGTATTAAGGATAAATCATCCGATTGGAACCTCCTTTGTGTGTGGTTTCCAGTTGATTAATAAAAAGAGTTTATACTATACTTATTTCTATTACTATTAGTGGATTCTCTAACCTTGACATTTTTTTTTATCATTATTGAATCCTCACATTAATCTTACATCTCAAAGTTCTTTTTAACTTATTATTATTATTTATAATTTATATAGTTAACCTCCTTATGGTTCGACCCTGATCTTGCCAGGTTATTTATTACTTCAACACTCCTGCACTTGAGAGAAGACATCAATTTTTTGGTCGTGTCACCTCCTGTCTTAGCTCTTCAACGAGACCAATCTGGCTTGACCATGGAGTTCAATATCAAGACAATAATCGTTGGATAGTAATAGTCCAATGTTTGAGCAATTTTGACTCTCTTAGAAACAAAAATGGGTTCTCCTTCCCTAGATAACTTGTAGCCTCCTGTCTTCGCTTTCCAACGAGACCCAATCTAGATTCAAATGGAGTTATATAACTCTCGATATAGTTAACAATCTGAGTAGAGGTCGGACAACAACATTTCAATATCAAGACAGTAACCATTAGATAGTAATAGTCCAATGTTTGAGCAGTTTTGACGGACTTAGAGGCCAACTGGGTTCTCCTTTCCTAAGGAACTTGTAGCCTCCTGTCTTAGCTTTCCAATAAGACTAATTAACACGACCAAAAGATTGATGTCTTCTCCCAAGTGCAGGAGTGTCGAAAGTAATAAATAACCCAGCAAGACCGGGGTCGAACCATAGAGAGGTTAATTGTATAAATTATAAAATAACAATACAACAACAACAACAAACAACAACAACAATAAGAATAATAGTAATAGTAATAATAATATTAATAGTATAATAATAATAATAATACTCAGTACGTGGCGTTGTTATACCTGAGAATGATTTAAAAGATCGGGTCACAGGTTTCCAGCCTATATATTGTGTTTATGAAAAAATCAAAGTGATATATTATATAATATAAACAAATTTCTGATGTGAATGAAAAAGGGAAGACCAACAATGTCAGGATCCTTGATCAAACACAGAGCATACTTAACGCACATAAAATATAACAAGAATGTAAATAAATAATAATAATAATAATAATAAGGTAATAGTAGTAATAAAAAAAGAGAAGAGGAAGAAATTAATGAGAACTTTGAGATGGAAGATTACTGTAAGGATTAAACAATGATAAAAACAAATGTCAAGGTTAGAGGATCCACTAATAGTATTTCAAACAAGTATAGTAATAAACTCTTATTACTCAATTGGAAACCACACACAAAGGAAGTTCCAATTAGATTATAATTGTTAACATGATTACATTAATTATCTTGTTCAAGTAATGCCAATACTTGTAAATATTATCAGGTATTCATGGTAATAACTTATTTTAACAACAAATCAAGTTCCTTTCATAGCACAGGTGTAAGTTTATACCATACGGTTGAGTTATGAAAGTGCCAAGCATTTGTTGTACCAAGGGTTGTTCAACACAAATCTAGATTAACCATTTAACAAGCAAGGTATTAAAAGTGAGCAAGATAATAAATATAAACATGCTAGTATCAAGCATTAAAGTCCATATTGAGTTTATATTATACTTATTCTTACACCATTAGTGTAACCTTTTCACCTTGACATAATATATTTAGCTAAACATAATGAAAGAAAGAAACATAAATAACAAGATAAGAACATAATTATACAAATAAAGGAAAGGAAATGAAAAGCATAAACAAGAGATTAATATAACATCAAATAAAACTTAAACATTACAAAATACAAAAAAAGAGAGCAAGAGCATGATCTTGATTTGAACACCAAGATGCCTAAATGCATGGCAAATGGCTCCTTTTATAGGCCAAAAATTTGGAACTATTGATTTGATGAATAACTGTTGAGTGGGTGGCCACATCTTGACTTGGTGAAAATCATTATCTTCTTGTCTGAATAAAACATCATTGCTAACATCAGAACTGGAACCATATGTACTGATGAAAGTTCTAAGAAATTCTCTTAGCTTTCCAGGAAAAAAAAAGTTGAGGTCATTTGGACTTCTAGAACTCAAGATATGGGCTGAACACTGAACAGTGTCTAGGCTGCAGGACAGATTCGGACTTCTCTGTTGTTGCTATAATTTGGACTTGAAAACGGCCTTCTTAGATCTTGGTGTCCACATGAACGTTGTAGGCCTATGTCTTAACAAATCTGTGTAAAACATTGAGATCATTTGGACATCTAGAACTCGAGATATGACCCAATTACCGAACAGTGTTCCAGTTTGGACTGCACCAACATCTCTTTTCTAAGCTTCACCCTTCTTTATCTTCAAAATTTTAGTAGTTGAATTCATCAATCAATTCTTTGATTTATGTGAATAGGTTTGCATTTAAGATGAACATTTACCATATTATTAAGACATTTTTATAGTATCAGACTTGTTATTATAAAACATGCTTTAGTTAAGGAGTTATTGATACTTCATGTGCAAAATGATGATATATAAAACCTTGATAAAAAATGCACTTTTAAGTACTAATCATTAACAATCTGAGGAGAGGTCGTACAATAATAGTTCAATATCGATACAGTAACCGTTAGACAGTAATAGTCCAATGTTTGAGTAATTTTGACTTTCTTAGAGGCAAAAAAGGGTTCTCCTTCGTTCAGAGAACTTGTAGTCACGTGTCTTAGCTTTCCAATGAGATCGATCTCGCTTGAAATGGAGTTATATAACTCTCGATATAGTTAAATGTTTGAGTACAGGTCGGACAATAATAGTTTCAATAGCAAGACAGTAATAGTTGGATAGTAACAGTCCAATGTTTGAGCAATTTTGTCTGTCTTAGAGGCAGAAACGGGTTCTCCTTTCTTTAAAGAACTTATAGCCTCATGTCTTAGTTTTCTAACTAGATCAATAATCACTTGAAATGGAGTTCTATAACTCTAGATATTGTTAACAATCCAAGGAATAGGTTGAACAGTAACAATTCAATATGAAGACAATAACCGTAGGACAATACTAGGCCAATGTTTGAGAATTTTGACCGTCATAGATACAGAGCTGGGTTCTCATTCCTTTAGAGAACATGTAGCATCGTGTCTTAACTTTGTAATAAGACCAATCTCACTTGAAATGGAGTTCTATAACTCTAGATATAGTTAACAATCTGAGGAGACATCGGACAGTAACATTTCAATTTAAAGACTGTAACCGTTAGACAGCAACAGTCCAATGTTGAGAAATGTTGACTATCTTAGAGGCAGAACTAGATTCACCTTCATTCAAAGAACTTGTAGCCTCATGTCTTAGCTTTCCAACGAGACCAATATCGCTTGAAATGGAGTTCTATAACTTTAGATATAGTTAACAATCTAAGGAGAGGTTGGGGAGTAACAATTCAGTATCAAGACAGTAACTGTTGGACACTAACAATCCAATGTTTATTGATGAGCAATTTTAATTGTCTTAGAGACAGAACTTGGTTCTTTTTCATTTACAAAACTAGTAACCTCATGTTTTAGCTTTCTAACGAGACTAATCTCGCTTAAAATGGAGCTCAATAACTCTAGATATATTTAAAAAGCTAAGTAGAGGTCGAATAGTAATAGTTAAATATCACGACAGTAACCTTTGGACAGTAACAATCCAATGTTTGAGCAGCTTGACTCTCTTAGAGGCATAACTGGGTTCTCTTTCCTTCAGAGAACTTGTAGCTTCGTGTCTTTGTTTTCCAACAAGATCAATATCGCTTAAAATGGAGTTCTATAACTCTAGCTAAATAAAAATCTAAGTAGAGGTTAAACATGAATAGTTCAATATCAAGACAATAACAGTTGGACAATAATAGTCCAATGTTTGAGTTATTTTGACTGTCTTAGAGACAAAACTAGATTCTCCTACCATTAGAGATCTTGTAGCCTCGTGTCTTAGCTTTCCAACGAGACCAATCCTACTTGACATGGAGTTCTAATACTCTAGATATAGTTAACAATCTAAGAAGAGGTTGGAAAATAACATTTCAATATTGATATAGTAACCATTTGACAGTAACAGTCCAATGTTTTGAGAAATTTTTATTGTCTTTAAAGGAAGAACTCGGTTCTACTTCATTCAGAGAACTTTGTAACCTCGTGTCTTAGCTTTTATAACGAGACCAATCTCGCTTGAGATGGAGTTCTATAACTCTAGATATAGTTAACAATCTGAGGAGAGGTCGGATGGTAACAATTCAGTATCAAGACAATAACCGTTGGACACTAACAGTCCAATGTTTGTTGATGAGCAATTTTGATTGTCTTAGAGGCAGAACTTGGTTCTTTTTCATTTACACAACTAGTAACCTCATGTCTTAGCTTTCCAACGAGACCAATCTCGCTTGAAATAGAGCTCAATACCTCTAGATATATTAAAAAAGATAAGTAGAGGTCGGAACAGTAACAGTTGAATATCACGACAGTAACAATCCAATGTTTAAGCAGTCTTGACTCTCTTAGAGGCATAACTGGGTTCTCTTCCTTCAGAGAACTTGTAGCCTCGTGTCTTTGTTTCCACAATATCAATATTGCTTAAAATGGAGTTCTATAACCCTAGCTAAATAAAAATCTAAGTAGAGGTT
>NC_133300.1:9140675-9179332 GCF_005239225.2 Populus alba | reverse complement strand
CCCGCAATAGTTTGTTTGCTTTCTTGGTACTGCCTAGAGAAGTGGATATAAGAGTGTGGGAGATGATGTTGGACAATATCAATGAACATGTTTAATATGGAAAGGTTTATCTTTGCCGCTGGACTTTGCTAATCTCTTATCTGTGTCAAGCTGTGGATAGTTGTCATGCGAAGAGATAAATAATAGACTGCAATGATCCACATTTCATATAAAACTGATTTTTGTCCACCAAAAGAGGATTGGGACTATGCTAGTTAAAATGGTGTTCTATGCTCTTTATATTACTTTTCATTTAGGAGAATTATAATGTAAAGTTACTTCCAACTATCTTGTACTTTGTAGCAGATAGAAGCTATCAATTGAGTGAAGAGTAAATATTTGGTTCAGGCATGCACAATTTTACATTTTACATGTTTAAATATTTGAGGATTAAAGGGCAGCAAGTTTGGATTCAATGACCAAAGCATGCTCAAAAAGTGTCTGGTTTGTGGTCTAGTTGATAACCAAGTGTAGTGAACCAAAATTAAAGAGGAGATATTGTAGGCTAGGCAATAATGGTCCATAGGCAGCCTTGGTAATCAAATGGGGATCACTATATATTGGTATGACTATGAAGTTATATGCTTATATGCTCAACTTCAAGCTATGTTCAGTATCTGTGAGAATTTATAAGCGCTCTAGAGATAGATCAACCTCAATATATAGGTCTCTGAGTTCATGAACAGGCAAAATGTGAACTATTCTGCACTTAGTTGAAGCCTGGATGAGTTTATGCTTTAATCAATTCATATTGGGGTCCTAAATGCTGGTGCAAAATCAGTTTCACATGCCCACTTTTTGAGAACTTATAATCAGAAAGCAATCTATAGGAAAAAGGAAAAAAGCAAATCCAAGCGCATTTAAATTTTATTGAATGGAAAAGCCTATAAGATCAGCTGCTGTAAATGTAAGCTAAAAAGTTACCTTTTTCGTATGATTTCATTTTTTTATCTTTTCAAGCTGCATATTCTGTTGTTTGTATGCAAATAGCAGTGGTCAAATCTAAGGTGATTCAGATTTTGTTTAGAATTAAATCTGTTGAATATCCTTTGGTATCTCTTGCAGGATTGTAGACATTCACAAGACATTGATTCTAATGTAAAAGCACCTTGTCTGTGTGCTGATATTAGCATAGAGCCAAGTGATGAGGAACACAACACAACCAAAAAATACTGAACTTTCTATTTATTTGATTAAAGAATAAGAACCCTATCTTCAAACTTTTTATTTTTTAAATTAGGCTGCTTTATATTAGGTGCCAAAATGGAAAAAAGCTAAACCCAATAGATAATATATTGAGGAAAAATTTTCTTCCATTTAAGTTTCAAGTTTCTTCCTAAATATGTGGTCGTAAAATAACAAATTCTTCATAAACTAAACCCAAAATAACATATTTGGAATATGGCTGTAGATATGACAGTTACTGTTTGAATGCTGGTCTCAAAAGTTATGATTGTGGGTCATTATTTCTGTATAACATCCTGGCTTTCCATTATGTCTTTTTAAACAGATAAATTTTGCAAGATGGGTTTGATGTTGTTACATATAGAGTACTGGCCTACCTTCTTCTTGGTGTAGTCAGAATATACTCCAAAAAAGTTGAATATCTGTTTGATGACTGCAACAAAGTTCTTCTTAACGTCAAGGACTTTGTGCTCTGTAATAAAGATGGGATACTTGTGGAAACCTTGCAAGCACCTTACTTCTCTATTACTCTACCAGAAAGATTTGAACTTGATGCTTTTGATCTGGAGATTATTGAAGATACTAGTGGGTAAGCTATATGGTCTATTTATCTGTGGGCTGAAGAGCTTAATCATTTCTTTGTTCTATTGATTGGTTTTTATATTCATATTTCTTCTACCTCCCAGAGGCAATGTGATGCCCCGTGAAGAAATTACACTTAAAGGTATTGGAGTTTCCTTGTTTAATTAATACTTCAGTCTATTTCAGTTGTTTACATAACATCAGTGAGAATCTCCATGTAAATAATTCTTTAAAATTTTTGAATGTTTTTAGTTTAGTTAATTCTTATGCTTCTTTCTACTTCAGATATTAACCCTTTTAATTGTTAATGCAACAGATGGCATGTGGAAAACTAGGGGGTGTAGGGAAATATTCTCTAAACCAGGTATCTGCTAGACAATCAGATTTATCTTAAAAGATTATATCTGAATTTTGAGCGTTTTAACATCTATAGGTCAGTCCTTCCATTTTGGATTCTTGCAAGGTGCTTCTTTTTTGTTTGTGTTAACGATTTTTAAAGGCTGTAAATTTTTTTCTGATCAGCATTACTACTCCAACTTGATAGTTTTCATAAGATTTGTACATTTACTTTCTCTTTTAAATTCCTACAGATCTGTGTACCTATAATACTAATATTATCATATTTGAAGGATCACTGTGAGGAATTTGCTGTCTGTGGAGATACTTGGTCTGCAGGTTACAGTATGAATGAAGAGTATGAAACTTGAACTTAAAGTTTCCTTTTTCTGTTGTTCTAGATGCCTTCCTGCAATTCCATCACCCCACCCCCTGTTCATATGTCAATTAGGATGTTACAATGTTTTCAACATTTACTCACTTTATACTCATGTTGCAGTGTTTTTTCATCTCATTTGGTGGATGTTATGGAGCAAGGCACATTGTGTAGTGGAAGCACTCTACAAGCAAGCATGGAGAAGCTTCAAGGCAGTATGCTCTCTCATCATGAATGTGAGGACCCTGAAATGTTTCTTGAGGTTGAGGAGGAGCCTACAAACACTAGAAAATCATTTGTTGAAGATCATCTAACTGATGAGGAGGACTCAAAGGTTCCAGATAAGATAGGTTCGGATGAAACACATACAGGAATGAGTGTGCTGAAGCTATGTGATGACAGTGTCTGTCAGGAAGCATCTCTGAACCTTGAAATGTTTGGTGGGGTAGAGGAAGAACCTGGAAAGCTTGCTAAGCTATATCACCAATCTGAGGAGCAGCAAAAAAGAGGTTCCTGGTGTGGAACAATCAGAAAATGAAACGCAAAGTGTTTTTAAATGATGGTAATGTGTCTGATGTAGAAGTATCCATAGAGAAGCTTCTAGAGAGTAGATTTTTTCAAGAAGAATGTATGGATGCTAATACATTTCTTGCGGCTGAGGAGCCTCCAGAACATGCTAGACCATTTAATGAAGAGCATCAGAGCAATGCAGGGAACACAAGTTTACCAGAAAACAACAACATTGGGAAAAAGAAAGCAGCAACTTGTCTCGGAAGATCACCCATTGTATATAAAACTTGACGCTACTCCTCAATCCAAGTTCAAAGATGTTTCAGGTGAAGAGGATTTTGAGTTCATGTTTCTCATAACCTTTCAGGATCTAATTCCTCTAATTTTTTTTTCCTGATAGAAATAAAAAATTTATTGGGAAGGAATAACTGATAATTTTCTATAATTGCCTAACAAATTTTAATACACAATTTAATCTTATCTTTTTGAGCTGGGATTTTTGCAACATTTATTTTGTGAACATGTGAGGTATAAATAACTTACCAGCGTTAATAATTGGATTGTTGTATGTCTTAAATCACATATTTTATGCCTGTTATAGCATAGATGGACTCTTTTTGCTTACCCTTTTTTGTTTGTGGTGGAGTAGATTGGGAGATGGGAAGAGGATGTGGGTGGTAGTTTGCAGATCTAGGTGAAAATGGTTGCACAATTATAGTATATCTTTGTTGGCTAAGTTCTTGACAAATATGTTTATTCAAAAAATCTCCGCCATGCAGGAGCTAACACACCAGAGTTTATGGTTATTTCTACACCGGCTGCTAAGGAGCATGCTCGTGTTCTCAGGAAAAGAAAGTGTTTCTTTGATGATGTGGTAGTGTTTCCTAATAAGTATGTCATTTTTCATTCATACTTGCATTATTTTCATGTGTTCAATCGAGGTTATTTCTGATTGTTAATCTATGGATGTGACTAGAGTTATTGTCCGATTCAATGCCTTGTCCATATCAATTGTCTTCTGCTATATTACATCATGAAAGAAAATATGGATTATCATTATTGAATATGGCTACTCCTTTTCCTTTGAACACAAATATCATGCTCTGGTGAGACAAGTTGGTACAATAAAATATTATGTTGCAGTATATTAAATGATGGTTTTTAATATGTAGGAGGTATGGATTTCGAATGTTTACAAGGCTGTTCTCACATCAACTAAATTCTTCCATAGTTAAAGCTCTAAAGCTTTCATGTGTGTCATACAATTTAAGTTGGGTATCCATGTAGAACTGATTATAATAATATGTTTCTGAACAAAAAATGATATTACTTTTAGTCCTATGTCCTGCCATTTCTGTTTAACTTAACACCATCAATTAGAAAGACATGATTGCACACTTAAAACTTGACTTTTAAGAACACAATGGGAGTGTTATGAGGAATTAAGTTGCTGAAAAGTCAAATGACCAATGTTAGGGGTGGATAACATTCCTGTTCAACTTTACAGCGTAATTAAGGAATGCATAGAAAACACAGGTGACTTGGTGTCCAAACGAAGAAAGCTTCCTCGTACTGCTTTTTGCTGTCTGGAAAGCCTGTCGATTTTTCCAATCATGACAAGTTTTTCCTGGAACCTCTGATTCCTTGTAAGTTAAGCATTGTCATTTCCTCTGTAGCATAGTACTTGTGCTGTCCTCTTTAACTTTGTTTTTGAACAGGTGCTTCACTAGAGCTTGGATCCCTCTTTCGCACAAAGAAATTACAAATTCCAGAAACAGTCAAGAGTGTTGGTGGATCAGTTGAAATCGAGGAACCTTCCAAAAAGTTGGATGCTTCAGAGTCTCAAAACATTGGAGGGACAGTGGAAAATACAGAGCATCTGGAAAAGTTAAATGTTTCAGGATCTCCTCTTGTTGGCAGATTAGATGAAACTGTGGAAACTGCAGAAAATATGTTGATTCAAGAATCAGCTGGGATCTTGGAATCTCCACAAAAGTTTGTGTCTGAATATCCTACTAGTGCTAGATTGGTTGAGACCATGGAACTTTCGGACATGTCAGAATCTTATACTGTTGGAAGATCAGTTGAAACTGTGGAGACTCTAGAGAAGTCAAATGTGTCTGGATCTCCTTCTGCTATTAGATTTACTGAAACTTTGGAACGTCCTGGAAAGTTAGATATAGCAGAATCTCCCGCTGCTGGTGGCTCTTTAGAGCAAATGGCAATTGCTCCAGAAACACCTATTCAGTGCACAACATTGGTGAGGTCTTTTGAGAGCCCTGAGAGACCTGATATTTATGATGCAGATGGACTAAGGTCCAAAACTGTTGAGAAAGAAATTTGCCGTAGCCTGGATCAAGAACTTGATTTCAATCTGCTTAATGAGGTAAAGCAGTGACAATGGTAAAGTTTACGAAGACAAGTCAAAATATCATGCCAGGCATTATGTGCATTAATATCCTTCTCAGATTCTTATACATCTGGGTGTAAGCTTATTGAACTGATATATTATATTTTTTCTATTTTCTCCAGGACATGAATACATCTGGAGATAACCAGGAGCATTGTAAGAACTATGACAAGTCAATTTTTTGTCCACTTTTTTGTTTTGTTTTGACCATTCAGATCACCACACATGGGATTCTCATCTTTGTATGTATTGCAGATGGGTGGTCAGAAAAGAACCAGGTATGATAAAGGTTTGCAATATTCTCATTCATCTGAAGCGTCAATGTCTGATTCTTGCTTCAATTTTTTTCCATTGAATTTACTTGACAGAGTGGCAGTGAAATGCTTGCATGCAAGTTTTCTGATACAGAAGAAAAGAAGACAGGAGGAAGTTCTAAATTTATTGCGAATTTTGGAAGGAAGAACCAAGAGAGAGAGTGCCAGGCTCTTCTATGAGATACTGGTATGTACCTTAGTGCTCTCCAGTGCTTTATCTGATTGACTCACGGCTATATTGTCTGTCATTTTTTTGAGTAGGATGAAATTTTTTTCAAACATAGCACTTTGGTCCAAAAGATGTTGGCTTTTGTCTTGCTTGTTGCTGTAGTCATTGTTGTGGCATGGGTGTGAAAATAGTTCGGTAATGTGTCATTGAGAGTGTTTGTTTGTTTTTCTAAATGATAAAAATGATGTTTAATTAAAATGAATAGATTATAAAATTTATGGAAATACTGTTTTGCCTTTTTTTCTCAAGTAATAGTAGTAAAAACTAAGAAGCATGTGGAAATTAACACCAAAAGCCTCTACCTAAAATTCTTGCTGTATAAATTGTTTGATAATTCTAGTTATGGAATCCTACGTAGACTTGTTTTCATAACCACAATCCAAAGAGCCCCTTATGTTTCCTTTATTTGCTTATTAGGCAATCTGATTTGAAATATCGTTCATGTAAGTTTTTTTTGTTCTTTTGTTGTGGGTGCTGTGTAAATATATCCTGTGTTCTTTAAGCATTTACTTTCTGGTTTGGCCTTTTCTTTTTGAATGAGAAGGTTAATAATCAAGTGCAAATTCGAAAAAAGTTGTCATATACATCAAGTTTAATACACTTAGTGGGATTAAATATTTGTAGAGGAGAAAATCATGTTGTGAATTTATTGTAGGTAAACTGATCAACTGATTTTCATTGTCAAGAACTGATATTTGCTGCTTTCTACTTAAAAAAGGGATTTAAACCAATGTTTAGATAATCTGTGAGAGGATAGGTATTGACTATTTAAATCTTTGATATTGGGTTATCCACGCAAGCAAGAAAGATCTTTACACTGTCAAAACTTTAAACATCTTTGGCAAGGTGGAAGCAAAAGCTAAGTCGTAATTGTAATTAACCTTGTAGGTATTAAAAAGTAAAGGATATGTGGACGTGAAGGAAGAAAATTTTTACGGTGACATTCTCATCTGGAAAACCCCTCAATGGGACCAAGCTTGTAGATCGTAAATGTAATTTCTCGGGAGTGTGAATTTATTCACAGATCTTAATCATTTTAGGTTGTAGGGTTTCTGCAGATGTAGTAGTTTCATTTTGTAGGAATAGCTCTTCTTTTCTCTCTTTATAGTGATTCAGCCTACATGCTAGGAAAAGAAAGAGAAGAGCAGAGGGCGTTGTAATGACAGGTGAAATGAAAGAGAGATTGCTGTCAAAACAATAAGCCTCGACTGATCTTTAAGTAGTTATAGCTTTCCTTTGAAAGAATGAATCTCCTTTTCTCTTTCCTTGAACCAAATTGCTGCCTAGTTTGCAAAATATCATCAGCAGTTAAGCCACCAAAACTACTAGTAGATGTTCTCAGAATTCTTTTGGTCTGCGTGTTTCGTATATGTAATTTATTTTTTCAAATGTAGGCTTTTGAGATTCTGATTTTGTAATATTTTGAACCTGATGTGATGAGAGTACACCGCGGTCTGCCTTTTCTGAACAAGTTACCCATGCGAAACATGGGGCTGTTGGCAAGCATGTATGTCACCTGCCTCTGTTTCATACCAAATTTTCTTCATGGATCCTTTTTCAGCCGCTATAAATGAAAAAAGAAATTGACTTAATCAGCACATAGACGGCTTACCGTTTCAGCATAAAAAAAATCTCTGAAGACATGATTAGAAGGCGAGATCTTCAAAATCCTGAGACTAAAAAATGTGAAGACTTTGGATGCAAACATATAGATGGGCGTGCATCTAAAGTTCCCTTGTCCTTTGGATGACAATGGTATCCAAATCAACAGGATATCCGCTTGTTCGAATTTTGATGGATTCCAACCTGCTTGTTCTTTCAGGAGAATGATCTTGATTCAACCTTCATTTCTTTTTTCTTTTTTCTTTTTTCGCATTGTTCATTTATTAGATGGATATGGGTTTCCGTGTATATGTTTGTTTAGTTTATTGGTGACTTGTAATGAAGCTTTACATGGAAAGGAGAGTATTTTTGTTTTCTTAGGGTAGGGGTCCATGGACGCATAAAGAGCTTGTAGTTAATATTAATTTCCAATTTATAAATTCATCTTTTAATTTGTAGCAATCAATTGTTGCTACTTGAGCTGTTAGTTTGTTCCAATTCAATGCCTCTGTAATTGACAATGGGTTCTTTTGTTTATGGTGGTGAGCTATCTTACTGTTTATGGTGGTGAGCTATTGCTGGACTCCACAAAATTGAGTGCATCCATGTTCTAAATCCATAAGAATACATATCATTCAATGGAATTTGTGATGCAAAAGTCTTGATAACATTGTTAAGCAACTCATATGCTAAGATATTAATTCTCAAAAAGCCAAGTAAATCAGATTTGATAAAAATATAATATAAAAATACTAGCTTTATTGGAAATGAACCCCCATCCATTGTGAACAAGTATAAGAGCTTTTTTGCCTATCATAAGCTTCCTTCATTCTCTCCCTTGTAGCTCTCACCTTATCAGTGGTGATTTGAACAAATTCCGGTCCTAATAGTTTTCTTTCTCTAATTTCATCCCAACACACTAGAGTATGACATTTTCTCTCATATAAGGCCTTGTATGGTTCCATACCAATAGTGGCTTGGTACCTATTATTGTAAGTGAACTTCGCCAGGGGTAAATGATTTTTTTAATGTCCTCTAAATTTTAGGATGTATGCCCCCTTAATAAGTCTTCTAATATCTGAATGGTCCTCTCTAATTGACCATCTATTTGTATCCTGGTAAGCCGGGCTCAATTTCAATCTTGCACCTAGGGCATTTTAAAGACTAGGCCATGGTTTAGAAGTATATCGTGGGTCTTTGTTGGACACTAGAAATTGAAATACCATGTAACCTAACCACCTCATTCATATGTATCCTGGTCAGTTTATCTATCGAGTATGTCATTTTTACGGGTAGGAATAAAGCAAACTTTGTTAGTCTATCTATAATCACCCACATTGCTTCATTTCCTTTCTTACTTTTCGGTAGTCCCATCACAAAATCTATTGTGATCTCCCCTCACTTCCATTCCGGAATTAGGAGAGGTTGCAACCTGTTGGTAGGCTTTTGATGTTTGATCTTTACCTGTTGACACCTTGCATATTTAGCCACAAAATCCACTATTTCCTTTTTCATATTAGGCCACCAATAAAAACTCTTCAAATATCTATGCATCTTGGTACTACTCGGATGGATTTCTAGTTTCGATTTGTGAGCCTCTTTAAGTATTTATTCCTTCAGCTCCTTGTTATCGGGCAGATATACTCTATTTCCCATCCTTACTATTCCATTTTCTATCATTCTAAACAATGAATCCTTACTCCCTTTCATCATGTCCTTCTCTCTAAGTACATTCACATCTTGCTTTTATGCTTTTCAGATCTTATCCCAAAAAACTAGTTAGGCCCTCAAGTTAGCCAATAGCGAGCCGCTTACCCTTATATTTAATTGGACTAGTAAACCTCCCAACTCCAAAAGTTCCCTAAAATCTCGCACTATTAACCCATTAATCACTTCCTTGTTTTTTTAGCTTAAGGCAATAGCTACGACATTTGTCTTTCCTAGGTGATAATCAATTATGCAGTCGTAATCCTTAATTAGTTCTAGCTACCTTCTTTGGAGCATATTCAACTCCTTTTGTGTCATCAAGTACTTAAGGTTTTTGTGGTTGGTAAACTTGAGCCTCGTACAAATAATGTCTCCAAATCCGTAAGACAAATACAACCGCGACTAATGCTAAATTGTGTACTAGATTGTTCATCTCGTGTGTTTTTAGTTGTCTCGAGGCGAAGACAATTACCTATCATGCTGCATTAGTACGCACCCCAGTCCTTTCTTAGAAGCACCACTATATAATACAAACCCTTCTTATCCTTTTAGGAGGGCTAACATCGGGGCCGAAGTCAATCTTTTCTTAAGTTCTTGAAAACTCTATTAACACTCCCTTGTCCAATTGAATCTAACTCCCTTACAAGTCAATTAGGTCATTAGGTAAGCTATTTTTTAGAATCCCTCGATAAATCTTTGATGGTACCCAACCAATCCTAAGAAGCTCTAAATCTCTATCTCATTTGTGGGTTGTTCCCATTTCAAAATGACTTCTACTTTCCTAGGGTCTATATAGATCACCTCCTTAGATATCATATGGCCTAAAAATACCACTTCGGATAGCCAAAACTCACACTTGCTCAACTTCACATACGACTGATTCCTTCCTAACATTTCCAATACTATCCACAGATGTTACTCCTGCTCTTCTAGGGAATGGGAGTAAACTAAGATGTTATCAATAAATACTACCACACACTTATCTAGATACGGTCAGAAGACCCTATTCATTAAGTCCATAAACATTATTGGAGCGTTCATTAATTCAAAAGCCATTACTAAAAACTCGTAGTGCCCATAATGAGTCTTGAAAGCCGTCTTCTGAATGTCTTGTTTCTTAATTCTTAATTGGTGGTACCCGACCTGATGTGTACTAACCTAGAAACACCAACAATGACCCATTACATGTTCCAAATGGTCCAATGACTCGGTCTAAGACAAAGGCATTGAAAGAGGCATTGAATGCATTGGTTTTGAATGTTTCAACCAAGCCAGAATTGAAAGGTCCATTAGAGTATCAAGAGGAAACCCTAGTACATCTTATCCATATGCAAGAGGGGTCTAATACAACCTTATTTGGGCCATGAGGTGAGGACAACAAAGGAAACAAAAGAATCCTACTACAACTTGGAAACAACATGGGTGGCTACCTTTTTCTTTTGTTTCTAGAATTAAAGGGCTGCATGGAAGGCTATAAATAAGCCTTGAATCAGTTATGTAAAATTTTACTTCATTCATGGCAGAACATGGATTTAATATTAGGGGCTTTATTTTATTTTGTTAGTTACAACCCGAGGCTTGTTTGGGCTTAATTAATAATTTGCTTTCAGTTAGGATCCAAAGCTTGTTTGAATTAAGTTATAGGCTTTTCAGTTTAAGGTTTTGGGTCAGTTTTGAGTGGACCTTCTATAAGTCCACATAAGGGGTCCATTAGGGTTAATTTTTTAAGAACTATTTAAACTCATGTAAGCCAAAATTTTGGCAGCTTTGATGATGATTATTTCTGAATTTTTCAATTTTAATGTGTGAGTGATTCTTGCATTCTTCAATTCTTGAACAAACTAAATTTGACTTATCGAATATCAATTGGCTTCATGACGTTATTCTACTCAATCCAATAGTGTTGGTGTCTTGGGGCAGGTTTCCATTGTGTCACACTCCTATGAAATATATGTTGGCTTTTCGAGATCTGATCTCTCAATCTTGATTGTAGGTTGCTTGACCACGAGATTCGCATCATGACCTTAAATCAATCTTCAAAAATACTTGTGCCCCAAGTTATTCTGACATTGAAAATCATCATCGAAAACTAAGTCATTCTAACACTAAAAATCATCAACAAAATTAAGTCACTTTTCCCTAAGTTCATGTATATGGTCAATACCAGGTTTTTCTCCTAAAGACCATACTTCAACCTAATTTTAGACATATATCACAACTAAATTCACTTCCAAAGCTTATGAAGCGAGGGTAACATGTAATGTTTCTATGCTATGACAATATCACAAATTCATCAACTAATAAAGAGAACCTATTAATCACCATTATCTTCATGAAGGTCTTTCTTTGTTATTTTCTTCTAAGATGGTCAAAGCCTATGTCACTTCCCTAATAAGCAAACTTTGAGTTCTTCATGTGATATCATTAATTATCTTTCATTATAGCATGTCATAAGGTGTTCTAGGCATTCTAACTTATGAAGTCATATCAAGCATGTTCAAGAATCATATTCATTTTCATAATCTCATCAAGTTCATTTCAATGTTGTCAAGTAGTACAATTAAGTTCAAACATGCACTTTTCAAGGGTTCTATCCAAGCTTCCATGGGGTTGAAACATGAGGCATTGACATCAAGTGTTCATTTCATCATTCTTAATTATTCCATTCCAAATCATAAAACATAAGCTAATAATTAATTTCACATCACACATGAGTTCAATTTCTATAATTTATTATGTTTCTCTAACAATATTCATCATACAAATGCTTCCTTCATTGTTCTTCCTCTTGGCCAAACATGGTATCCTCTCCCATTCTAGTTTACTCATGTAAATCATCATTTTCACAATAAACATGTCTATATTATCATGCATCAATTCACACATCAATCTTCCAAGTCCATAATCAAGCAAGTTCTTCAATTCGTGATGTAAAACAAGATATTGGCATATGTAAAAATTCTTTTGGAGCTCAAGTATTTTCCTAAGAGCATGACAAGATCACAATTGACACATTTCATCATTCCATGCTTCTTTCATTCTTTCAATATACCAGACTTTAGTTAGGTTTGTTCTTCAACATGCATCAATTTCTTTTGTTATAGGTTCTTAAATTACATCCTTTTTATCCTTAATTTTCTAGTCATTCCATTTAATCTTTCCAAATTAAAAGTGCAAGAACCCTAGGTCATTCCATTTGAGGTTTCCTTCTCATCTTGCTTCAAATTCTCAAAATAACAAGTAAAAGAGTGAGGTTGCTCTTACCACATGATTTTTGGACAAGATATGGGGAAGGTTTGGTTTTCCTCCTCTTCCTTTTGGTTTTTCTCTCCTTCCTTCACTGTTCCAACTAGCCCTCTATCCCCTTCCTCTTTTCATGTTTTCAGTTCTCTCTCTACTCTTGAAATATCTTCTCACTTAAGTATTCAAAGGGGTTGATGCAAACCTCGTGATCACGTGGTCACGCACCCCACAATCAAGATTGAAATATAATCCCAAAAGGCTGAAATATGTCTGATAAGAGTGTAACACAATGGAAACCTGCCCCAAGACACCAACATTATTGGAATGAGTAGAATGACACCATGAAGCCAGTTAATCTTCGATAAGTCAGATTTAGTTCGTTTAAGAATTGAAGAATGCAAGAATCATGCTCACATGTTAAAACTGAAAAATTCAAAAGTAATAATCATCAAAGCTGTCAAAATTTTGGTTACATGAGTTTAAATAGTTTTTGAGAAATGGACCCCTTATGTGGACTTATATGAGGTCCACTCAAAATTGATCCAAAACCCTAAACTAAAAAGCCCATAACTTAATCCAAACAAGCCTTGGATCCTAGCTTAAAACAAAGTTTTAATTAAGCCCTAACAAGCCTTGGGCTGTAGCTAACAAAATAAAATAAGGCCATTAAATCCATGTTCTGCCATGAGAAGAAGATAATGAACTAAATATTACAGAACTGATTCAAGGCTTATTTATAGTCATCCATGCAGCCCTTTAATCCTATAAACAACAGGAAAAGGTAGTCACCTATATTGTTTCCAAGTTGTAGTAGGATTCTTTTGTTTCCTTTTCTGTCCTCACCTCATGGCCCAAATAAGGTTGCATTGGATCCCTCTTGCACATGGATAAGATGTACTACGATCTCCTCTTGATACTCCAATGGACCTTTAAATTCTGACTTGGTTGAAACCTTCAAAACCAATGCATTCAATGCCTCTTTCAATGTCTTTGTCTTGGACCGAGTCATTGGACCATTTGGAACATGTAATGGGTCCTTGCTGGTGTTTCTAGGCTGGTCCACATCATCCCCACTGATGCGAACCTCGTGATCACGCAACCCACAATCAAGATTGAGATCTGATCCCGGAAAGCCGAAATAGGTCTGATATGAGTGCGACACAATGGAAACCTGCCCCAAGGCACCAACACTATTGGAATGAGTAGAATGACGCCACGAAGCCAGTTAATCTTCGATAAGTCAGATTCAGTTCATTCAAGAACTGAAGAATGCAAGAATCACTCTCACACGTTAAAACTGAAAAATTCAGAATAATAATCATCAAAGCTGCCAAAATTTTGGCCTACATGAGTTTAAATAGTTCTTGAAAAGTTAACCCTAATGGACCCTTTATGTGGACTTATATGAGGTCCACTCAAAACTGGCCCAAAACCCTAAAATGAAAAGCCCATAACTTAATCCAAACAAGCCTTGGATCCTAGCTTAAAACAAAGTATGAATTAAGCCCAAACAAGCCTTGGGCTGTAGCTAACAAAATAAAATAAAGCCTTTATCTCATGGCCCAAATAAGGTTGTATTGGACCCCTCTTGCACATGGATAAGATGTACTAGGATCTCCTCTTGATATTCCAATGGACCTTCCAATTCTGACTTGGTGAAAACCTTCAAAACCAATGCATTCAATGCGTCTTTCAATGTCTTTGTCTTGGACCGAGTCATTAGTCCATTTGGAACATGTAATGGGTCCTTGCTAGTGTTTCTGGGCTGGTCCGCATCAGGACTTATATGAGGTCCACTCAAAACTGGCCCAAAACCCTAAACTGGAAAGCCCATAACCTGATCCAAACAAGCCTTGGATCCTAGCTCAAAACAAAGTTTTCATTAAGCCCAAACATTAAAGAAAATAATAAAAATAACTAATTTGTCATTAAATACCACCAGCCCTTCTTTCCTTATGTAGCTAGGATGAATAAGGAATCCGTATAAGAAAAAGATTCTGAAACATTAATGAATCACCGCCACACTTGTAGATTATATTGCGGCTCATTAAAGATCCTTTTGGAACTAGGAAATTCCCAAGACCAGCTGCCACATCCTTGTAGGAAAAGAATCCTAACCAAATAGGAAGCCCACAAGTCGAATGGAAGTAAATAACAAAATCCGTACAGCCTCCGTCGACCAGTGTTGCGGCTCCTTCCCGGACTCCGATTGACCTGAATTTTTAACCCAAAGTAGTGGAACATGTTTGGAGAGCCACATAAAATACTAGCCCGATCCAACGGTCGGATTGAGAATTATGACTATTGCCGTGAACCTGGACTGTTGCGCTTTTTACGCCAAAATCTGAATCTGACCTTACTTGGGTCGTATCATAGGGCTGAGCCGTATCATTCCCTCCCTCTTCAAGAAGATTCGCCCTCGAATCTTGAATAGGATTAATAGCGACTTCAGTAGCCTCTTGTTTAAGCCTTCGGAATCCCCTTATTGCTAATACCTTCCTCCAACAACACTGTATAGAGGTAGTGACTGACAAAATTTTCAAATAAGCACGTCGTACTAACCACTTGCGTGCATACTTTTGAATGATAACCACAACGACTCTCCTGCGTCTTTCATCCTTTTGGCGCTGTACCTCTTTTTCCCATGAAGCTTGAAGATCATAGAATAATACTTGCCAACTTCTCGTTCCAAAAACCCCTAAACCATGGCTTAGTTTTTCGCATCGTTGATCTACAATCCTCCTTTGTTCCCCCTCCCTTGATGAATACATGACACAGATGAAAAAAAAAACAACGAGAAGAATAGAGTTTATAACAAGAAGAACAGTGATTTAGATTCGAGATTACGAATCTGACTTTTGTTTGGACCAGAACTTATCGAAAAAGACAAACAAATGTGAAAGTGATGAAAATGACTCAAACAACAGCCAAATATCAAAATGGCAAGAACGAAATCAACAAAAACAAAACAAGTTTTGCAAGATAACACCAAACAGACTCGTTACGACAAAACAAGACCCGATTCAGGAACCTAAAGGAACCGATATCCAACTGACCTCGAATTTAATATGTAGTATTATGATACTAAACAAACATCAAATCAAACTTTATAGGGCGTTAGATTATGTCTAGGTGCCAAAACCCTTTGTATGATTAGTTTGCAGCAGTCAAAATAAGCCCAAATTTAAATTTGCTGAGCAATAAAATCCCCAATACACAAAAATATGAAGTTTCAATTGATTCTAAGGTGGTTTGCTTATGGTTCGCTAAAGAGTAGTGTTTTTGCGGCAGAATTGAACCTCGAATTAAAACCTCAAGCAAACAATATCAAAATAAAGAAAAACATTTTGATATATGATGCTATCCCACCCCCAATATACTGAAAATGAACTTTCAATTGATTCCAAGATGGTTTTCTTATGGTTCACTAGAAGTAGGTTTTCTGCGGCAGAATTGAATCTCGAATTAAAACCTAGAGTAAAAGACATTAGAATAAGCCTAAATTTGAAATATGATGTGGTATCACTCCCAATAGACTGAATATAAAGTTTCAATTGATTCTGAGGTGGTTCGCTTAAAGTTCACCAAGAGTTGTGTTTCTACGGCACAAATTTAATCCCCCCTCTCTTTTTTTTTTTTTTTTCATATACCGATATGATTAGAGACAGTAACAAGATGAAATATAACCTTTTTTTTTGCTTAGATGACACAGACACGAAGAACAAGAAGATGGGCGAAAACACTGGAAAACTTAAAGGAACACTAAAAAAAATTGAAAATCACAAAAGGATATGACCTTGTTTCGGAGCCTAGCTCTGATACCAACTGATGCAAACCTCGTGGTCATGCAACCCACGATCAAGATTGAGATCTGATCCCGGAAAGCCGAAAGAGGTCTGATAAGAAGAGTGTGACACAACGAAAACCTGCCCCAAGGCACCAACACTATTGGAATGAGCAGAATGATGCCGCCAAGCGAAACGTCCCAAACAGAAACGCCTCTCTCTCTCCTCTCTCTCTCTAATCTGAAGTGTCCCTGATCTCTTTGGTTCACCGTTGGATCGTCACCAAATTTGAGTATGTTTCCCATCAGAACATGCTCTACATCTTGACCGAAGGGATGATCGTTCCAATCAATGAACTATGAGCTAATGGCCTCGTAATTATGTGAGATAAGGGCGTGCTGGTGAATGTTCGTTCCAACTTGTTCTACACATTGAATGGACGGATCTTCATTACAATCAACGAGGTTAGTATCTCAAACGCAGAATTGGATACAACTCATTTGGAAGTTCATTTGCTTGCTGGTTAGAGAGTGGTGAGAATTCCAGAGAGGAGAGACTGCAGGGATGCAAGAACCTTTCATTGGCAACTTTAGTAATTGAAATTGGAGAGATAAGGGCGTGCTAGTGAATGTTGTTCGTTCCAACCTGTTCTGCACATTGAATGGATGAATCTTCATTCCAATCAACGAGGTTAGTATCTCAAACGCAGAATTGAATATAACTCATTTGGAAGTTCATTTGCTTGCTGGTTAGAGAGTGGTGTTGTCGAAGCTCGATCTCCTTTGTTCACCGTTGGATCGTCACCATTTTTTAGTATGTTGTTTTTCTGAACCTGCTATATATCTTGAACGAACGGATCGTTCTTCCAATCAAAGTGCTGGTAGATACGGGACTCGCAATTCTGTATCATAATGTCTTTGTGTTCTGCTATCGAGAATCTGTTCCAATGGTTAGCTCTGACATTGAACAAAAAAATGCAGTTAAATCTGGACATACCTTACAATTAGAGCTCCATGATATGCTAATTAGTCACGACATGTTGAGTTTTAAAGTTGATAAGTTGAAGGTTGGATCTCAGCAACAAGACCAGCTAAACCTTAGCCCCAAATTGAATTTTTTAAATGCTTTGAAGGGTTCTGATGTTGATGACAATAAGGGCAGGATGTCCCTTGATATGAATCCAGTCCGTAACTTGCATTTTGCTCCCCCCCGCAATAATTGATGGTCGTGTGACAGTAGCTCCTCCACTTGATGTGTTTGAGGATGGCTGTGAACTTTGGAAATCCACTCTAGTTGGTCATTTTGCGGGTCAGAAATTACCCTATCCTGTTGTTAATTCTATTGCAAAAAGAATATGGGGCTCTCACGGTCTATCCAAAGTTTTATCTTCTGATAATGGTTTCTTTCTCTTCACTTTTGATTCTATCGATCACGCCACTAATGTTCTGGAGAGAGCCCCATGGCACATGGCCAACAGACCTTTGGTGCTTAAACGTTGGCATCCGAACATGTAATTTTTGAAAGATGATCTGGTTAGAGTTCCGGTATGGGTTAAGCTCTATAATGTTCCTCTCAAGTATTGGATTGTTAAGGGGTTGAGTTGTGTAGCGAGTGCTATTGGGGTTCCCCTTTATGCTGACCTTACTACAGTGTTGCGTAAAAGGCTTAGCTATGCAAGAGTTTGCGTTGAGATAGATGCTTCGAAAACGCTCGTCCAAATGGGTTATTCATAACAATTTTAGCGAATTATGAATGGATACCTTCAAGGTGCAATAATTGCAATGTCTTTGGACATACCATAGCGATATGTGCTACCAGTAAAGTTGATGATTGTTCAATGGGGGCAGAGGGCAAAAGGAAAATAGGAGCTGTGAACTCTAAACCTGCAGATAATAAGCAGACTCAGCTTCAATGGCAGGTAGTTGTTAAACGAAATAAGGGTGTTACGATTGGTGAGAATGATTGTTTGGCATCTAAAGAGCTTAATTGTAATGAGAATGGTTGTTTAGCATCTGCTTTACATATTGCTGATTGTAATACGAATGAAACTGCGACATCAGATGTGCCCAATGCTGGTTGTTATGAAGATGAAAATCCTACCTCTCCTCTTGTTTTAAAGAGTTTAAGTGCAGACATGGTGCCGGAGGAAGGGGCTGCATGTACTTCTTTAGATCAAAGTTTAACCATCTGTAATACAATTGCTTATGCAACCATGAACCCTGTTAGTCATGAGGGTGAATGGTGATAAAGATATGGGAGGTGATACAGGTAAGGAAGACGATGATAAGGAGTCAACGTCATTGATCCCAACAAGTCCGCAAAGTCCAATTTCTTCTGATGGGGAAACTTTTATTAATTAGTTAGCTAGCAAGGCTAGAGAAAAAAGAAAACGAGTTCTCCAGGCTTTTCAAAGAAGAGTAAGAAATCTGGCTCCTCGAGGGGGGGCATGTCAAGGTAATCAGTGTGTTGCTGTTTGGTACTCCTCTCTATTTCCTTATGATTATTGGATGTTGGAATGTTAGAGGTTTGAATGATCCCATAGAGCATTGAGAACTGCGTCAACTCATCCATCAAGAGAGGATGGTTTTTTTTGGTTTGGTTGAAACTCGGGTTAGAGACAGGAATAAAGATAATGTTTCGCAACTTCTTCTGTGTAATTGGTCATTCTTGTATAATTATGATTTCTCTTGTCGTGGTCGTATTTGGGTTTGTTGGAATGCTGATTTGGTGAAGGTGGATGTTCTGGGAATGTCAGACCAGGCTATCCATGTTTCTGTCATGATATTAGCTACCAATATCTGTTTTAATACTTCAATCATTTACGGAGACAATAATGCATCCTTACGTGAGGCTTTATGGTCTGATATTTTGAGTCGTAGTGATGGATGAGAGTCAACCCCATGGATTCTTATGGGTGACTTTAATGCTATCCGCAACCAGTCAGAGAGGTTAGGAGGGTCTTCTACGTGGGCTGGTCATATGGACAGATTGGAAACATGTATACGTGAAGCGAAAGTGGATGATCTTCGGTATTGAGGTATGCATTATACTTGGACAAACCAATGTCCTGAGAATATGATTATGCGGAAACTAGATAGAGTGCTTGTGAATGAGAAGTGGAATATGCACTTCCCATTGTCGGCAGCGAAATTCTTGCCTGCTGGTATGTCAGATCATTCTCCCATGGTGGTAAAAGTCACTGGCAATGTTCAGAACATAAAGAAACCATTCAAATTCTTCGATATGTGGATGGATCATGACGAGTTCATGCCCTTGGTGAAGAAAGTACGGGATCAGCATTCGGGAGGTTGTCCAATGTATCAATTGTGTTGCAAACTAGGGAAGCTAAAGCAGGAACTTAAACATTTCAATAAGACTCACTTCTCCAATATTTTCGATAGAGTCAAAGATGCAAAAGATCACATGGATAAGGCTCAACAAGCTCTGCATACAGCGCCTGAGAATCCAACTTTGCGTATGCGAGAAAGAGATGTTGTTCATAACTATGCTTCTACTGTTAGGGCGGAAGAGAGTTTTTTCAAACAAAAGGCAAGGATACAATGGCTTAGCTTGGGGGATCAGAATACTAGCTACTTTCACAAATCAGTAAATGGTAGACAGAATAGAAATAAGCTTCTCTCGGTTACGAGGGAGGATGGAGAAGTCGCTGAAGGACACGAGGCAGTCAAATCAGAAGTAATTGCATACTTCCAGAGTGAAACAAATGCCCAGGGTCCTGAACGAGGAAGTGATGCGATCGGCAATTAATTACAAACTGTCTTCAACTCAACAGCATGTACTAGCACAAGATGTAACAAGAGAGGAGATTAAGCATGCTATGTTTAGTTTGAAAAACAACAAAGCTCCTGGTTCGGATGGCTTCAATGCAGGTTTCTTCAAAAGAATGTGGCACATAGTGGGGGAAGATGTAATCAACGTTGTTAGCTCCTTCTTTCAGACTCGTAGAATGCTTAAAGAAATAAATGCTACATCTTTTTTTTGGTAAGCTGACTTATGTATTAAAAGAAAATGATATGCTAGACATCAAGGGTATTCAACTAGATATGCTAGTGGGGGAAGATGTAATCAAGTGCTTGCCTCGGTTGGGGTTGCAAATTATTTCTTTGCATCCTTTGCATAAGGGTATTCAACTGTTCACGAATTCCAGTCATCTCATCCCGAATCTCAGCATGAGATCGTTGTAAGCCCATGACCTGTGCCTGTTCCAAACTTAACCCTCTTGGCAAATCTTCTTTATCTCCAGCCATAGTTAAGTTTGTCAACCTCAATTCCAACAAACCTTTCTTGTTGTTGTTGTTGTTTTTGACTCCTGTCTTAGATCGCAACTGATGCTCTGATACCAGATGATGTGCCGTGAATGATTTGAAAATCAGCAACAATGATTCTAACAAAAATGGATGAAGGATGGGTCTGGTTGTGTTGTCTTTCTTTTGGTATTTAGGCTGGAATGTAGTGATTTAAGGTAAATAAGATGGAGGATATATTAGAATGATACTTTGATAAGTCGATCTGGACACCACAAAGATCAATCTAGGATTTCGACGCCACACTCTTTGTGATTGAAGAGTGATAAGTCAGGTAGGGTTCTTCACAAAACGAATTTGGAAGAACAACTCTTAATTCTCTGAATTAAGTTTTCAAATCTTGGCCAAAAGTGTTTATTTCATATTCTGATACATATTTATCTTTGGAACATCCTTCCAAAGTTAGGTGAATTCAACATGACAGAAGTCAAGCCTAAAAACTAGACTTTTAATAAAGCAAGTAGACAAATTTAACTAACACACGTTTCTTTTGACATTTCTAAAACATATGCAGACGAAATTTAAAACAGCCATAACTTTTGACACAAAAGTCCAATGCAATCATGGTTGGACAATATAGAAAGATCACGTTCTGAACTTGAGTTTTACCTACATAAATCGTGTTTTCACATGCATTGGATGACTTCAAATTCGGGTTCAAATCCATCTACTGTTCTGACCGTAAACAGCATCAATTCCTTCACTTGCATTATCAATCCAAATACAAGTAGCCCAGCATGAAAAGAACCATTAAGGGCTTTTCCCATCTCCAAGTTCCAATTTGTAGGCAAATAAGCACCCTTGAACCAATTTCAAACTGATTGCTAATTTTTAACTCCGACGCAGCTTCAATCATTGCAATTTGATTCGTCAAGGCCCGTTGTAGTTGTTTCGCCCTCGCTCTTGTCATTGGACCATCTTCATCCTCTTGCATATTAGATTCATCTTTACGAGATGGATTATAATTCCCATGATGCACATCATTGCACTAATGTTGCGTCAACTACCTTGGTGGAGAATCATGTTTTGAGGAAGTATATTGGGCTGTTTGTTGTAGTATATTTTGACGACATCCTAGTGTATAGCAAGACCTTTGACGATCATGTGAAGCATCTTAGAGTTGTGTTTGAGACTTTGCAAGATTCTAAGTTGTATGGGAAACTCACAAAGTGTCGTGTTTCTTGGATATATTATCTCTGGCAGGGGAGTTAGAGTTGATGAGGAGAAAATTGAGGCAATTCGAGACTGGCCAAAACCTGCTAGTATCACTGATGTGAGGAGTTTCCATGGTTTAGCTTCTTTCTACAGGCGATTTGTGAAAGACTTCAGCTCTATTGTTGCTCCTATGACAGAATGCTTGAAAAAAGGGAAGGAGTTTAGATGGAGTGAAGATGCGCAGAAAGCTTTTGAGATAATTAAGGAAAAGTTGTGTACTGCTCCAGTTTTAGCACTTCCAGACTTTGCTAAAACATTCGAAATAGAGTGCGATGCTTCGGGGTTGGAATCGGTGCTGTTTTGATGCAAGAAAAGAGACCGATCGCATTCTTCAGTGAAAAGTTAAATGGAGCGCGTTTGAACTACTCTATTTACGACAAGGAGTTCTATGCTTTGATTCGAGCTCTGGAGGTATGGCAGCACTACTTGTTGCCTAAGGAATTTGTTATACATACTGATCATGAAGCCTTGAAGTATCTCAAGGGGCAAAACAAGTTGAATCGAAGACACGCTAAATGGGTGGAGTTCATGGAGTCATTTCCTTATGTCATAAAGTACAAGAAAGGGCAAGTTAATGTGGTTGCTGATGCTCTTTCTAGGAGGTATGCACTGATCTCTATGTTGAATGCAAGGCTGATGGGTTTTGAACAGGTGAAGGATCAGTATGCCAATGATTCCTACTTTGCTAATGTGGTTGCCGAACGTGCAAAGGGAGCTTGTGATGGGGTTCTTTATGCATGAAGGTTGCTTGTTCAAAATGGGCAGAATGTGTATTCCTTCAGGTTCGTTACGGGAGTTGCTTGTGCGAGAGGCTCATAGTGGTGGTCTTAGTGGTCATTTTGGGGAGAAGAAGACTTATGAGCTGCTAAAAGAACATTTTTTTTGGCCTGGTATGTTACGGGATGTACACAAGGTGATTGAAAGATGTGCTATTTGCAGGAGAGCTAAAGGTAAAGAGAATGCGTATGGACTATATATGCCACTGCCTATTACAGAGCAACCATGGATGGACATTAGCATGGACTTTGTACTTGGACTACCAAGAACACAACGTGGGAAGGATTCAGTAATGGTGGTGGTTGATCGATTCTCCAAAATGTCCCATTTCATTCCTTGTACGAAAAGTGACGATGCAGTACATGTTGCTGATTTGTTCTTTCAAGAGATTGTTCGTTTGCATGGAATTCCTAAAAGCATTGTCTCTGATCGTGATACAAAGTTCTTAAGCCACTTTTGGAAGACTCTTTGGAGGAAACTTGGAACAAAGTTACTTTTCAGTACGGCATGTCATCCACAAACTGAGGTAGTAAACCGAACTTTATCTTCTTTGTTACGAGCTGTTATACATAAGAATTTGAAGAGTTGGGATACTTGTTTGCCGATTGTGGAGTTTGGATTTAATCGTAGTGTGCATGGGGCTACAAAATTTTCACCCTTTGAGGTTGTGTATGGCTTTAATCCTTGTGTTCTTATTGATCTTGTTCATATTCCAATTGATGAGAGGACATCTATGGATGGAATTAGAAAGGCAGAATTGATGAAGAAACTACATGAGCAGGTTCGACTACATATTGAGGAGAAAACAACAAAGCATGCTAAACTAGCTAACAAGGGGCGAAAGATGGTCAGGTTTGAACCTGGAGATCTTGTTTGGATTCATATTAGCAAGGGCAGATTTCCAAGCAAACGCAAGTCCAAGTTGATGCCAAGAGCTGACGGTCCATTTCATATTATAGAGAAGGTGAATGACAATGCGTATAAGGTAGATCTTCCTGGTGATTACAACGTATCAGCTACTTTTAATGTGAAAGACTTATCTCCGTACTTGGATGATGATGACGATTCTGATTTGAGGACAAATCATTATCAACCCGGGGCTGATGATGTGCATCATGGGACACAAAAGTCCAATGCAATCATGGTTGGACAATATAGAAAGATCACGTTCTGAACTTGAGTTTTACCTACATAAATCGTGTTTTCACATGCATTGGATGACTTCAAATTCGGGTTCAAATCCATCTACTGTTCTGACCGTAAACAGCATCAATTCCTTCACTTGCATTATCAATCCAAATACAAGTAGCCCAGCATGAAAAGAACCATTAAGGGCTTTTCCCATCTCCAAGTTCCAATTTGTAGGCAAATAAGCACCCTTGAACCAATTTCAAACTGATTGCTAATTTTTAACTCCGACGCAGCTTCAATCATTGCAATTTGATTCGTCAAGGCCCGTTGTAGTTGTTTCGCCCTCGCTCTTGTCATTGGACCATCTTCATCCTCTTGCATATTAGATTCATCTTTACGAGATGGATTATAATTCCCATGATGCACATCATTGCACTAATGTTGCGTCAACTACCTTGGTGGAGAATCATGTTTTGAGGAAGTATATTGGGCTGTTTGTTGTAGTATATTTTGACGACATCCTAGTGTATAGCAAGACCTTTGACGATCATGTGAAGCATCTTAGAGTTGTGTTTGAGACTTTGCAAGATTCTAAGTTGTATGGGAAACTCACAAAGTGTCGTGTTTCTTGGATATATTATCTCTGGCAGGGGAGTTAGAGTTGATGAGGAGAAAATTGAGGCAATTCGAGACTGGCCAAAACCTGCTAGTATCACTGATGTGAGGAGTTTCCATGGTTTAGCTTCTTTCTACAGGCATTTGTGAAAGACTTCAGCTCTATGTTGCTCCTATGACAGAATGCTTGAAAAAAGGGAAGGAGTTTAGATGGGTGAAGGATGCGCAGAAAGCTTTGAGATAATTAAGGAAAAGTTGTGTACTGCCTCCAGTTTTAGCACTTCCAGACTTTGCTAAAACATTCGAAAATAGAGTGCGATGCTTCCGGGTTGGAATCGGTGCTGTTTTGATGCCAAGAAAAGAGACCGATCGCATTCTTCAGTGAAAAGTTAAATGGAGCGCGTTTGAACTACTCTATTTACGACAAGGAGTTCTATGCTTTGATTCGGGCTCTGAGGTATGGCAGCACTACTTGTTGCCTAAGGAATTTTGTTTATACATACTGATCATGAAGCCTTGAAGTATCTCAAGGGGCAAAACAAGTTGAATCGAAGACCACGCTAAATGGGTGGAGTTCATGGAGTCATTTCCTTATGTCATAAAGTACAAGAAAGGGCAAGTTAATGTGGTTGCTGATGCTCTTTCTAGGAGTATGCACTGATCTCTATGTTGAATGCAAGGCTGATGGGTTTTGAACAGGTGAAGGATCAGTATGCCAATGCATTCCTACTTTGCTAATGTGGTTGCCGAACGTGCAAAGGGAGCTTGTGATGGGGTTCTTTATGCATGAAGGTTTGCTTGTTCAAAATGCGGCAGAATGTGTATTCCTTCAGGTTCGTTACGGGAGTTGCTTGTGCGAGAGGCTCATTAGTGGTGGTCTTAGTGGTCATTTTGGGGAGAAGAAGACTTATGAGCTGCTAAAAGAACATTTTTTTTGGCCTGGTATGTTTACGGGATGTACACAAGGTGATTGAAAGATGTGCTATTTGCAGGAGAGCTAAAGGTAAAGAGAATGCGTATGGACTATATATGCCACTGCCTATTACAGAGCAACCATGGATGGACATTAGCATGGACTTTGTACTTGGACTACCAAGAACACAACGTGGAAGGATTCAGTAATGGTGGTGGTTGATCGATTCTCCAAAATGTCCCATTTCATTCCTTGTACGAAAAAGTGACGATGCAAGTACATGTTGCTGATTTGTTCTTTCAAGAGATTTTCGTTGCATGGAATTCCTAAAAGCATTGTCTCTGATCGTGATACAAAGTTCTTAAGCCACTTTTGGAAGACTCTTTGGAGGAAACTTGGAACAAAGTTACTTTTCTAGTACGGCATGTCATCCACACAACTGAGGTAAGTAAACCGAACTTATCTTCTTGTTACGAGCTGTTTATACATAAGAATTTGAAGAGTTGGGATACTTGTTTGCCGATTGTGGAGTTTGGATTTAATCGTAGTGTGCATGGGGCTACAAAATTTTCACCCTTTGAGGTTGTGTATGGCTTTAATCCTTGTGTTCTTATTGATCTTGTTCATATTCCAATTGATGAGAGGACATCTATGGATGGAATTAGAAAGGCAGAATTGATGAAGAAACTACATGAGCAGGTTCGACTACATATTGAGGAGAAAACAACAAAGCATGCTAAACTAGCTAACAAGGGGCGAAAGATGGTCAGGTTTGAACCTGGAGATCTTGTTTGGATTCATATTAGCAAGGGCAGATTTCCAAGCAAACGCAAGTCCAAGTTGATGCCAAGAGCTGACGGTCCATTTCATATTATAGAGAAGGTGAATGACAATGCGTATAAGGTAGATCTTCCTGGTGATTACAACGTATCAGCTACTTTTAATGTGAAAGACTTATCTCCGTACTTGGATGATGATGACGATTCTGATTTGAGGACAAATCATTATCAACCCGGGGCTGATGATGTGCATCATGGGACACAAAAGTCCAATGCAATCATGGTTGGACAATATAGAAAGATCACGTTCTGAACTTGAGTTTTACCTACATAAATCGTGTTTTCACATGCATTGGATGACTTCAAATTCGGGTTCAAATCCATCTACTGTTCTGACCGTAAACAGCATCAATTCCTTCACTTGCATTATCAATCCAAATACAAGTAGCCCAGCATGAAAAGAACCATTAAGGGCTTTTCCCATCTCCAAGTTCCAATTTGTAGGCAAATAAGCACCCTTGAACCAATTTCAAACTGATTGCTAATTTTTAACTCCGACGCAGCTTCAATCATTGCAATTTGATTCGTCAAGGCCCGTTGTAGTTGTTTCGCCCTCGCTCTTGTCATTGGACCATCTTCATCCTCTTGCATATTAGATTCATCAATCAACCATTTGATGATGAATTCTTAGTTGTTCCCAAGCTACTTTGACCGAGAAACTCTGATTTGGCGAATCCAACCAAACAATCTCATCCTTTTGCCCCTTAGGAGTAGAAGTGGAAGGAATAGCTTCTATAATGGGGTGCCAGCCAATAGCATGAGTGATAGGAATTCTCCATTCTAAGTTATTAATCAGCACGTTCACTCTCGCGTTGTGTTCCATACCTGAATCATAGATGAAACGTTCACCGTAGGTATCAGCGAGCGGGCTGTGAGGATGCCAATTGTCAAACCATAGAGAGGTTGTCATTCCATCTCCGATGACGTGCTTCATCTTCGACCATGCTAAGGATCTGAGCTTTAGAATCTTTCCCCAAGCCCAAGAGCAGCTTCCTGGCGCCTTGATTGTCCAGAAATTCCTACCTCGCAAGAGATTGGATCTGATCCAAGTAGACCAGATTGAGCCATCTGAGTCATTGCACAAGTTCCAAATATGTTTCAACAAGGCAATCTTGTTCCATTCTGCTATCCTTTTTATGCCTAGCCCCCCCCTCCTTTTTTGGAAGACATACCTGATCCCAAGCCACTTTAGCCCTGGTAGTGCTCATATCTGAACCTGACCAAAGAAAGGATCTCATAATTTGCTCAACATTTTTCACTACTTCCCCAGGTAATAGGAATAGAGATGCCCAATAGACCTGGATGGAGAATAAGACTGAGTTAATCAGTTGTACTCGCCCTGCGAAAGAGAGTGTTCTACAGGTCCAATGTCGAACTTTGGCGGTAATTCGATCCACGAGGCCCTTACAATTAACAGCCTTTAGTCTGGACGAGATAAGAGGCACTCCCAAATATTTCATAGGAAGCTCCCCCTCTCTAAAACCCAAGAATACTGATAATCTGTTCCCTCTCAGCTCCTAACGAACCGCTCAAGAAGATGTCACTTTTGTTTGGATTTGGATATAGACCTGATAGAACCTGAAACTCTGTGAGTACATTTTTGATCATACGGATTGAATGTACATCCCCTTTGCTGAATATCATCAAGTCGTCGGCAAAGCAAAGATGAGAAATTCTATCCTTCTTGCATCTCCAGTGGAACTTGAAGTTTTGGTTGGCACTCATATTGCAAAACAGCCCTGACAGGATTTCCATGCATAGGACAAACAAATATGGAGATAATGGATCACCTTGTCTCAGCCCTCTCCCCCCTTGGAAGTAACCCGCAAGTTCACCGTTGACGTTGATTGAGAATTGACATGATGTAACACAAAACCATGATCCAATCAATGACTGTTCTAGGGAATCCCATTTTTATCAACGTAGCATCAACGAAATCCCACCGAACAGAGTCATAAGCCTTCATCAGGTCTACTTTCATAGCACAACGAGCAGGGACCCGTAGTTGTGTGATAGCCTTTCATTAGTTCCTGAGACAAAAGAATATTGTCGCTCATTCTCCGTCCAGAGATAAAAGCTGTTTGATACGGACCTACTAAGGATGGTAAAACAACTTTCATTCTCCCAGCTAGAATCTTCGCGATGCATTTGTATACTGTATTGCAGCAAGATATAGGACGAAAATCTGTCAACCTCGTAGGATTAGCAACTTTAGGGATAAGGGAAATGGATGTAGCATTCATTTCTTTAAGCATTCTACGAGTCTGGAAGAAGGAGCTAACAGCGTTGATTACATCTTCCCCCACTATGTGCCACATTCTTTTGAAGAAACCTGCGTTGAAGCCATCTGGACCAGGAGCTTTGTTGTTTTTCAAACTAAACATAGCATGCTTAATCTCCTCTCTTGTGACATCTTGTGCTAGTACATGCTGTTGAGTTGCCGACAATTTGTAAATAATTGCCGATTGCATCACTTCCTCGTTCAGGACTCTAGGCATCTGTTTCACTCCCAATACACGCTGGAAGTATGCAATTACTTCTGATTTGACTGCCTCGTGTCCTTTAGCGACTTCTCCATCCTCCCTTGTAACCGAGAGAAGCTTATTTCTATTCTGTCTACCATTTACTGATTTGTGAAAGTAGCTAGTATTCTGATCCCCCAAGCTAAGCCATTGTATCCTTGCCTTTTGTCTGAAAAAACACTCTTCCGCCCTGACAGTAGAAGCATAGTTACGAACAGCATCTCTTTCTCGCATACGCAATGTTGGATCCTCAGGCGCTGTATGCAGAGCTTGTTGAGCCCTATCCATGTGATCTTTTGCATCTTTGACTCTATCGAAAATATTGGAGAAGTGAGTCTTATTGAAATGTTTAAGTTCCTGCTTTAGCTTCCTTAGTTTGCAACACAGTTGATACATTGGACACCCTCCTGAATGCTGATCCCATACTTTCTTCACCAAGGGCATGAACTCGTCATGATCCATCCACATATCGAAGAATCTGAATGGTTTCTTTATGTTCTGAACATTGCTAGTGACTTTTACCACCATGGGAGAATGATCTGACATACCAGCAGGCAAGAATCTCGCTTCCGACAATGGGAAGCGCATATTCCACTTCTCATTCACAAGCACTCTATCTAGTTTCCGCATAATCATATTCTCAGGACATTGGTTCGTCCAAGTATAATGCATACCTGAATACCGAAGATCATCCACTTTCGCTTCACGTATACATGTTTCCAATCTGTCCATATGACCAGCCCACGTAGAAGACCCCCCTAACCTCTCTGACTGGTTGCGGATAGCATTAAAGTCGCCCATAAGAATCCATGGGGTTGACTCCCATCCATCACTACGACTCACAATATCAGACCATAAAGCCTCACGTTACAGATGCATTATTGTCTCCGTAAATGATTGAAGTATTAAAACAGATATTGGTAGCTAATATCATGACAGAAACATGGATAGCCTGGTCTGACATTCCCAAAACATCCACCTTCACCAAATCAGCATTCCAACAAACCCAAATAACGACCACGACAAGAGAAAATCATAATTATACAAGAATGACCAATTACGCAGAAGAAGTTGCGAAACATTATCTTTATTCCTGTCTCTAACCCGAGTTTCAACCAAACCAAAAAAAAACCATCCTCTCTTGATGGATGAGCTGACACAGTTCTGAATGCTTTATGGGATCATTCAAACCTCTAACATTCCAACATCCAATAATCATAGGGAAATAGAGAGGAGTACCAAACATCAACACACGGATTACCTTGACTTGCCCCCCCTCGAGGAGCCAGATTTCTTACTCTTCTTTGAAAAAGCCTGGAGAACCCGTTTTCTTTTTTTCTAGAGAGTCTCTAGCCTTGCTAGCTAACTGATTAATAAAAGTTTCCCCGTCAGAAGAAATCGGACTTTGCGGACTTGTTGGGATCAGTGACGTCGACTCCTTATCATCATCTTCCTTACCTGTACCACCTCCCATAACTCCAATATCAACATTCACCTCATGACTAACAGGGTTCATGGTTGCATTACAGATGGTTGAACTTTGATCTAAAGAAGTACATGCATCCCTTTCCTCCGGCACCATGTCTGCTCGTAAGCTCTTCAAAATAAGAGGAGAGGTAGGATTTTCATCTTCATAACAACCAGCATTGGGCACATCTAATGTCGCAGATTCATTCGTATTACAATCAGCACTCTGTAAAGCAGATGCTAAACAACCATTCTCATTACAATTAAGCTCTTTAGATGCCAAACAATCATTCTCACCAATCGTAACACCCTTATTTCGTTTACCAACTACCTGCCATTGAAGCTGATTCTGCTTATTATCTGCATGTTTAGAGTTCACAGCTCCTATTTTCCTTTTGCCCTCTGCCCCCATTGTACGATCATCAACTTTACTGGTAGCACATATCGCTGTGGTATGTCCAAAGACATTGCAATTATTGCACCTTGAAGGAATCCATTCATAATCCGCTGAAATTGTTATGAATAACCCATTTGGACAGCGAAGGTCGTATTCCTTCACCAGCGTTTTTCGAAGCTTCTATCTCAACGCAAACTCTTGCGTAGCTAAGCCTTTTACGCAACAATGTAGTAAGGTCAGCATGAAGGGGAACCCAATAGCACTCGCTACATAACTCAGCCCCTTAACAGTCCAATACTCGAGAGGAACATTGTAGAGCTTAACCCATACCGGGAACTCTATCCAGATCATCTTTCAAAAATTGCAATGTTCGGATGCCAACGTTTAAGCACCAAAGGTCTGTTGGCCATGTGCCATGGGGCTCTCTCCAGAACATTAGTGGCGCGATCGACAGAATCAAAAGTGAAGAGAAAGAATCCATTATCAGAAGATAAAACTTCGGATAGACCGTGGGAGCCCCATATTCTTTTAGCAATAGAATTAACAACAGGATAGGGTAATTTCTGACCCATGAAATGACCAACTAGAGTGGATTTTCAAAAGTTCACAGCCATCCTCAAACACATCAAGTGGAGGAGCTACTGTCACACGACCATCAGTTATTGCGGGGGGAGCAAAATGCAAGTTACGGACTGGATTCATATCAAGGGACATCCTACCCTTATTTTCATCAACATCAGAGCCCTTCAAAGCATTTAAAAAATTCAATTTGGGGCTAAGGTGTAGCTGTTCTTGTTGCTTTAGACCCAACCTTCAACTCATCACCTTTAGAACCCAACACAGGATTCATGTCATGACTATTTAGCATGTCTTGGAGCTCTAATTGTAAAGTATGTCCAGATTTAACTCCATTGTGTTGTTCAATGTCAGAGCTAACCATTGGAACAAATTTGACAGCAGAACACAAAGACAATTTGGCAGCATACAAATACTAGAAAAAACTCAGTCCAAGAAGCACTAATAAGCGACCAGCACTATGATTGGAACACCGATCAGTTCAAACATCCCAACGGTTCAAAGGAAGATACACATGTTATGTATAACATATTCAAAAATCAGCACAGTTTAACGGTTGGATCGCCGCAGATCTTAATTATACCGAAACTGACCTGAGAATGACGACCTTCTGTTGAACATGTAGACAACGTTGCTGGAGGCTTAATTTCTAATCTCCACCGTTCAGAATGTGTATCATAACCCGATGCATCACATATCCAAAAATAAGCTTGATCCAACGGTGGAAGAAGGAGAAATATGCCGGCGGCTCTGACTATTCTGAGAAGGATTTCTCCTGAAATATTCAAATGGCTAGCTTCCGCAGGAGGAATCCAATATGGACGATCCCTTTGGAAAGAATGTAGGCAATATAGATGTTCACAACATACCAAAAAATAGTCTGGATCCAACGGTATAACAAGGCAAAACGGGTCGGCGACTCTGACAGCACTAGGGGGTTTTCCAGAAAATTTCAATTGTCCAGATTTCTTAAACGGCGGAAGCTTTAGAAGATCCCTCCGGTCAGAATGTAGACAATAGTTCAGTTCACAACATAACCAAATCTTGGCTTGATCCAACGGTGGTCGCCGGAGATATGGCTGTTGGAGCAACGCCCCTTTGAATCTTTCCTCTCTAACCTCTCTCTAACCTCTCTCTATATCTTTCTCCAACAACCTCTCTATATCTATGGATGGAATTAGAAAGGCAGAATTGATGAAGAAACTACATGAGCAGGTTCGACTGCATATTGAGGAGAAAACAACAAAGCATGCTAAACAAGCTAACAAGGGGCGAAAGATGGTCAGGTTTGAACCTGGAGATCTTGTTTGGATTCATATTAGCAAGGGCAGATTTCCAAGCAAACGTAAGTCCAAGTTGATGCCAAGAGCTGACGAGCTGACGGTCCATTTCATATTATAGAGAAGGTGAATGACAATGCGTATAAGGTAGATCTTCCTGGTGATTACAACGTATCAGCTACTTTTAATGTGAAAGACTTATCTCCGTACTTGGATGATGATGACGATTCTGATTTGAGGACAAATCATTATCAACCCGGGGCTGATGATGTGCATCATGGGACACAAAAGTCCAATGCAATCATGGTTGGACAATATAGAAAGATCACGTTCTGAACTTGAGTTTTACCTACATAAATCGTGTTTTCACATGCATTGGATGACTTCAAATTCGGGTTCAAATCCATCTACTGTTCTGACCGTAAACAGCATCAATTCCTTCACTTGCATTATCAATCCAAATACAAGTAGCCCAGCATGAAAAGAACCATTAAGGGCTTTTCCCATCTCCAAGTTCCAATTTGTAGGCAAATAAGCACCCTTGAACCAATTTCAAACTGATTGCTAATTTTTAACTCCGACGCAGCTTCAATCATTGCAATTTGATTCGTCAAGGCCCGTTGTAGTTGTTTCGCCCTCGCTCTTGTCATTGGACCATCTTCATCCTCTTGCATATTAGATTCATCTTTACGAGATGGATTATAATTCCCATGATGCACATCATTGCACTAATGTTGCGTCAACTACCTTGGTGGAGAATCATGTTTTGAGGAAGTATATTGGGCTGTTTGTTGTAGTATATTTTGACGACATCCTAGTGTATAGCAAGACCTTTGACGATCATGTGAAGCATCTTAGAGTTGTGTTTGAGACTTTGCAAGATTCTAAGTTGTATGGGAAACTCACAAAGTGTCGTGTTTCTTGGATATATTATCTCTGGCAGGGGAGTTAGAGTTGATGAGGAGCTTGTGATGGGGTTCTTTATGCATGAAGGTTGCTTGTTCAAAATGGGCAGAATGTGTATTCCTTCAGGTTCGTTACGGGAGTTGCTTGTGCGAGAGGCTCATAGTGGTGGTCCAAGTTGATGCCAAGAGCTGACGGTCCATTTCATATTATAGAGAAGGTGAATGACAATGCGTATAAGGTAGATCTTCCTGGTGATTACAACGTATCAGCTACTTTTAATGTGAAAGACTTATCTCCGTACTTGGATGATGATGACGATTCTGATTTGAGGACAAGTCATTATCAACCCGGGGCTGATGATGTGCATCATGGGACACAAAAGTCCAATGCAATCATGGTTGGACAATATAGAAAGATCACGTTCTGAACTTGAGTTTTACCTACATAAATCGTGTTTTCACATGCATTGGATGACTTCAAATTCGGGTTCAAATCCATCTACTGTTCTGACCGTAAACAGCATCAATTCCTTCACTTGCATTATCAATCCAACTACAAGTAGCCCAGCATGAAAAGAACCATTAAGGGCTTTTCCCATCTCCAAGTTCCAATTTGTAGGCAAATAAGCACCCTTGAACCAATTTCAAACTGATTGCTAATTTTTAACTCCGACGCAGCTTCAATCATTGCAATTTGATTCGTCAAGGCCCGTTGTAGTTGTTTCGCCCTCGCTCTTGTCATTGGACCATCTTCATCCTCTTGCATATTAGATTTCATCTTTACGAGATGGATTATAATTCCCATGATGCACATCATTGCACTAATGTTGCGTCAACTACCTTGGTGGAGAATCATGTTTTGAGGAAGTATATTGGGCTGTTTGTTGTAGTATATTTTGACGACATCCTAGTGTATAGCAAGACCTTTGACGATCATGTGAAGCATCTTAGAGTTGTGTTTGAGACTTTGCAAGATTCTAAGTTGTATGGGAAACTCACAAAGTGTCGTGTTTCTTGGATATATTATCTCTGGCAGGGGAGTTAGAGTTGATGAGGAGCTTGTGATGGGGTTCTTTATGCATGAAGGTTGCTTGTTCAAAATGGGCAGAATGTGTATTCCTTCAGGTTCGTTACGGGAGTTGCTTGTGCGAGAGGCTCATAGTGGTGGTCCAAGTTGATGCCAAGAGCTGACGGTCCATTTCATATTATAGAGAAGGTGAATGACAATGCGTATAAGGTAGATCTTCCTGGTGATTACAACGTATCAGCTACTTTTAATGTGAAAGACTTATCTCCGTACTTGGATGATGATGACGATTCTGATTTGAGGACAAGTCATTATCAACCCGGGGCTGATGATGTGCATCATGGGACACAAAAGTCCAATGCAATCATGGTTGGACAATATAGAAAGATCACGTTCTGAACTTGAGTTTTACCTAACATAAATCGTGTTTTCACATGCATTGGATGACTTCAAATTCGGGTTCAAATCCATCTACTGTTCTGAACCGTAAACAGCATCAATTCCTTCACTTGCATTATTCAATCCAAATACAAGTAGCCCAGCATGAAAAGAACCATTAAGGGCTTTTCCCCATCTCCAAGTTCCAATTTGTAGGCAAATAAGCACCCTTGAACCAATTTCAAACTGATTGCTAATTTTTTAACTCCGACGCAGCTTCAATCATTGCAATTTTTGATTCGTCAAGGCCCGTTGTAGTTGTTTCGCCCTCGCTCTTGTCATTGGACCATCTTCATCCTCTTGCATATTAGATTCATCTTTACGAGATGGATTATAATTCCCATGATGCACATCATTGCACTAATGTTGCGTCAACTACCTTGGTGGAGAATCATGTTTTGAGGAAGTATATTGGGCTGTTTGTTGTAGTATATTTTGACGACATCCTAGTGTATAGCAAGACCTTTGACGATCATGTGAAGCATCTTAGAGTTGTGTTTGAGACTTTGCAAGATTCTAAGTTGTATGGGAAACTCACAAAGTGTCGTGTTTCTTGGATATATTATCTCTGGCAGGGGAGTTAGAGTTGATGAGGAGAAAATTGAGGCAATTCGAGACTGGCCAAAACCTGCTAGTATCACTGATGTGAGGAGTTTCCATGGTTTAGCTTCTTTCTACAGGCGATTTGTGAAAGACTTCAGCTCTATTGTTGCTCCTATGACAGAATGCTTGAAAAAAGGGAAGGAGTTTAGATGGAGTGAAGATGCGCAGAAAGCTTTTGAGATAATTAAGGAAAAGTTGTGTACTGCTCCAGTTTTAGCACTTCCAGACTTTGCTAAAACATTCGAAATAGAGTGCGATGCTTCCGGGGTTGGAATCGGTGCTGTTTTGATGCAAGAAAAGAGACCGATCGCATTCTTCGGTGAAAAGTTAAATGGAGCGCGTTTGAACTACTCTATTTACGACAAGGAGTTCTATGCTTTGATTCGGGCTCTGGAGGTATGGCAGCACTACTTGTTGCCTAAGGAATTTGTTATACATACTGATCATGAAGCCTTGAAGTATCTCAAGGGGCAAAACAAGTTGAATCGAAGACACGCTAAAATGGGTGGAGTTCATGGAGTCATTTCCTTATGTCATAAAGTACAAGAAAGGGCAAGTTAATGTGGTTGCTGATGCTCTTTCTAGGAGGTATGCACTGATCTCTATGTTGAATGCAAGGCTGATGGGTTTTGAACAGGTGAAGGATCAGTATGCCAATGATTCCTACTTTGCTAATGTGGTTGCCAAACGTGCAAAGGGAGCTTGTGATGGGGTTCTTTATGCATGAAGGTTGCTTGTTCAAAATGGGCAGAATGTGTATTCCTTCAGGTTCGTTACGGGAGTTGCTTGTGCGAGAGGCTCATAGTGGTGGTCTTAGTGGTCATTTTGGGGAGAAGAAGACTTATGAGCTGCTAAAAGAACATTTTTTTTGGCCTGGTATGTTACGGGATGTACACAAGGTGATTGAAAGATGTGCTGTTTGCAGGAGAGCTAAAGGTAAAGAGAATGCGTATGGACTATATATGCCACTGCCTATTCCAGAGCAACCATGGATGGACATTAGCATGGACTTTGTACTTGGACTACCAAGAACACAACGTGGGAAGGATTCAGTAATGGTGGTGGTTGATCAATTCTCCAAAATGTCCCATTTCATTCCTTGTACGAAAAGTGACGATGCAGTACATGTTGCTGATTTGTTCTTTCAAGAGATTGTTCGTTTGCATGGAATTCCTAAAAGCATTGTCTCTGATCGTGATACAAAGTTCTTAAGCCACTTTTGGAAGACTCTTTGGAGGAAACTTGGAACAAAGTTACTTTTCAGTACGGCATGTCATCCACAAACTGAGGTAGTAAACCGAACTTTATCTTCTTTGTTACGAGCTGTTATACATAAGAATTTGAAGAGTTGGGATACTTGTTTGCCGCTTGTGGAGTTTGCATATAATCGTAGTGTGCATGGGGCTACAAAATTTTCACCCTTTGAGGTTGTGTATGGCTTTAATCCTTGTGTTCTTATTGATCTTGTTCATATTCCAATTGATGAGAGGACATCTATGGATGGAATTAGAAAGGCAGAATTGATGAAGAAACTACATGAGCAGGTTCGACTGCATATTGAGGAGAAAACAACAAAGCATGCTAAACAAGCTAACAAGGGGCGAAAGATGGTCAGGTTTGAACCTGGAGATCTTGTTTGGATTCATATTAGCAAGGGCAGATTTCCAAGCAAACGCAAGTCCAAGTTGATGCCAAGAGCTGACGGTCCATTTCATATTATAGAGAAGGTGAATGACAATGCGTATAAGGTAGATCTTCCTGGTGATTACAACGTATCAGCTACTTTTAATGTGAAAGACTTATCTCCGTACTTGGATGATGATGACGATTCTGATTTGAGGACAAATCATTATCAACCCGGGGCTGATGATGTGCATCATGGGACACAAAAGTCCAATGCAATCATGGTTGGACAATATAGAAAGATCACGTTCTGAACTTGAGTTTTACCTACATAAATCGTGTTTTCACAATGCATTGATGACTTCAAATTCGGGTTCAAATCCATCTACTGTTCTGACCGTAAACAGCATCAATTCCTTCACTTGCATTATCAATCCAAATACAAGTAGCCCAGCATGAAAAGAACCATTAAGGGCTTTTCCCATCTCCAAGTTCCAATTTGTAGGCAAATAAGCACCCTTGAACCAATTTCAAACTGATTGCTAATTTTTTAACTCCGACGCAGCTTCAATCATTGCAATTTGATTCGTCAAGGCCCGTTGTAGTTGTTTCGCCCTCGCTCTTGTCATTGACCATCTTCATCCTCTTGCATATTAGATTCATCTTTACGAGATGGATTATAATTCCCCATGATGCACATCATTGCACTAATGTTGCGTCAACTACCTTGGTGGAGAATCATGTTTTGAGGAAGTATATTGGGCTGTTTGTTGTAGTATATTTTGACGACATCCTAGTGTATAGCAAGACCTTTGACGATCATGTGAAGCATCTTAGAGTTGTGTTTGAGACTTTGCAAGATTCTAAGTTGTATGGGAAACTCACAAAGTGTCGTGTTTCTTGGATATATTATCTCTGGCAGGGGAGTTAGAGTTGATGAGGAGAAAATTGAGGCAATTCGAGACTGGCCAAAACCTGCTAGTATCACTGATGTGAGGAGTTTCCATGGTTTAGCTTCTTTCTACAGGCGATTTGTGAAAGACTTCAGCTCTATTGTTGCTCCTATGACAGAATGCTTGAAAAAAGGGAAGGAGTTTAGATGGAGTGAAGATGCCAGAAAGCTTTTGAGATAATTAAGGAAAAAGTTTGTGTACTGCTCCAGTTTTAGCACTTCCAGACTTTGCTAAAACATTCGAAATAGAGTGCGATGCTTCCGGGGTTGGAATCGGTGCTGTTTTGATGCAAGAAAAGAGACCGATCGCATTCTTCGGTGAAAAGTTAAATGGAGCGCGTTTGAACTACTCTATTTACGACAAGGAGTTCTATGCTTTGATTCGGGCTCTGGAGGTATGGCAGCAACTACTTGTTGCCTAAGGAATTTGTTATACATACTGATCATGAAGCCTTGAAGTATCTCAAGGGGCAAAAAACAAGTTGAATCGAAGACACGCTAAATGGGTGGAGTTCATGGAGTCATTTCCTTATGTCATAAAGTACAAGAAAGGGCAAGTTAATGTGGTTGCTGATGCTCTTTCTAGGAGGTATGCACTGATCTCTATGTTGAATGCAAGGCTGATGGGTTTTTGAACAGGTGAAGGATCAGTATGCCAATGATTCCTACTTTGCTAATGTGGTTGCCAAACGTGCAAAGGGAGCTTGTGATGGGGTTCTTTATGCATGAAGGTT
>NC_133300.1:9042180-9140175 GCF_005239225.2 Populus alba | reverse complement strand
AAGCTGCGTCGCTGGCCGATCCAAAATCGACAGCAGAAACTGCATTGCTGCCGATCAAGGAATCGGTAGCCGAAAACTGTGTTTGCTGCCGATCCAGAAATCGGCAGCGGAAACTGCGTCGCTGCTGATTTCTGTATCGGCAGCGGAATCTGGGTCGCTGCCGATCCAGAATCAGCAACGGAAATCTGCGTCGCTGCCGATCCAGAATCGGCAGCGGAATCTGCGTCGCTGCCGATCCAGAATCGGCAGCGAAGTCACTCTTTTATCCCGGCCATCCATCCGTTTGGATGCCATTAGCCGAAGCTAATCAGTCCTTCATCCCGGCCATCCATTCGGATGCCATTAGCTGAAGCTAATCATTCTTTGTCCCGGCCATCCCTTCGGACGCCATTAGCCGAAGCTAATCACTCTTTTGTCCCGGCCATCCATTCGGATGCCATTAGCCGAAGCTAATCACTCCTTTGTCCCGGCCATCCTTTCGGATGCCATTAGCCGAAGCTAATCATTCTTTGTCCCGGCCATCCCTTCGGACGCCATTAGCCGAAGCTAATCACTCTTTTGTCCCGGCCATCCATTCGGATGCCATTAGTCGAAGCTAATCAATCTTTAATCAACATTTAAGCGTTCAACAATCTAATATCGGTTCTAACAATATGATAGTACTCAAGTTAAAATATTTCAAGATTCAACGTAAGAAAAAGGAAGGTGCAAGTCACCTACCTGCTCCACCTGTGGGTCGATCCTGTCTTGATGATGGTCCAATCCCGACCGCACCACCTAAGACATCAATGGTCACAAATCAGCACAGTTGTATTTATTTTATTTTTGAATCATACTTCATCACACTTATTTTCAAGAGTTCATATGTTCACATTCAAGTGTTCCATATTTTACACCATCATAACATGAGATTGTTACTAGCATTTAAGTCATTCCTGCCTAGGAGGCTTATTATAGGAATTCGGCAGCGAGAACTGGTTCGTTGCGGGCTGCCAGTTCGGCAGCGACAACTGTTTCGCTGGCGGCAGCCAGTTCGGCAGCGAAAACTGCATCGCTGTTGGTGCCCCAGTTTCGCTGCACAACGCACAACTCGGCAGCGAATATCAATTCGCTGCAGGAAGTTCAGTCGCGGTAGGGAAACAAAATTTCGCTGCGCAACACACAAATCGGCAGCGAATATCAATTCGCTGCAGTAGGTTCAGTTGCGGCAGCGAAACAGAATTTCGCTGCGCAACACACAAATCGGCAGCGAATATCAATTCGCTGCAGTAGGTTCCGTTGCGGCAGTGAAACACAATTTCGCTGCGCAACACACAAATCAGCAGCGAATATCAATTCGCTGCAGGAGATTCAGTTGCGGCAGCAAAACAGAATTTCGCTGCGCAACACACAAATCGGCAGCGAATATCAATTCGCTGCAGTAGGTTCAGTTGCGGCAGCGAAACAGAATTTCGCTGCGCAACACACAAATCGGCAGCGAATATCAATTCGCTGCAGGAGGTTCAGTTGTGGCAGCGAAACAGAATTTCGCTGCGCAACACACAAATCGGCAGCGAATATCAATTCGCTGCAGGAGGTTCCGTTGCGGCAGCGAAACAGAATTTCGCTGCGCAACACACAAATGAGCAGCGAATATCAATTCGCTGCAGGAGGTTCAGTTGCGGCAGCGAAACAGAATTTCGCTGCGCAACACACAAATCGGCAGCGAATATCAATTCGCTGCAGGAGGTTCCGTTGCGGCAGCGAAACAGAATTTCGCTGCGCAACACACAAATTAGCAACGAATATCAATTCGCTGCAGGAGGTTCAGTTGCGGCAGCGAAACAGAATTTCGCTGCGCAACACACAAATCGGCAGTGAATATCAATTCGCTGCAGGAGGTTCCGTTGCGGCAGCGAAACAGAATTTCGATGCGCAACACACAAATCGGCAGCGAATATCAATTCGCTGCAGGAGTTTCAGGTGCGGCAGCGAAACAGAATTTCGCTGCGCAACACACGATTCGGCAGCGACTATCAATTCGCTGCAGGAGGTTCCGTTGCGGCAGCGAAACAGAATTTCGCTGCGCAACACACAATTCGGCAGCGAATATCAATTCGCTGCAGGAGGTTCAGTTGCGGCAGCGAAACAGAATTTCGCTGCGCAACACACAAATCGGAACCATCAATTTCAGCACATAGTTCTTCAACAAAATTCCAGCACTAACATCATAGCAGAACACATTAAATTCCAGCAAGAACATCACAGCAGAACACATTAATTGTAGCAACAATCATCACAACAAAACACATTAATTCCAGCAGCAACATCACAACAGAACACATTTAATTTCAGCACCAACATCACAGCAGAACACATTCATTCCAGCAGAACACACACACATGCATGCTGGCCTACCCCATAGTTAAAGCCAGCTTCTACCATAATTGTTAGATGTTCTGAAATTGACTTTATTTCACTTCTGTTTGCTAGATCTCCTAGTTAATTTCAGTTTCCCCCATAGTTGGCTTAGGTCTTAGATCAATTTTTCTTAGGGTTTTTCTTCTTCATTTTCGTTTTTGATCTTAAGGGGGAGAGGAAAGGGAGTTCCATGACCCATACCTTCTGATTTTAACCAAGTTTGAGGAAGGTTTGACACTATTATTCTCTCTTCAGCTGCTGGTTCTCCTCCTTCTTCTTCCTCTCACGTTTTCCAGCTCTCTTTTTCCTCTCCTCTATGCAGCTGCCCACTCCTTTCTCAAGGTCTCATCTCTCCCTCACAAGCTCACAAGACACTCTACTAGTTTGATTCATGTTTTTGATGTGAAAGGGGAAGGGAAGAATGACATGCAGCTGCTGGTTTGGGAAGAAGATGGGTCATTCTCTCTCCCCTCTTTGTATTTGTAGTACCCATCAAATGAATTGGGTTGTTTGGGGGTGGGTTTAGGTGTGTCCTTATCCTTGTTTGGTTTATCTAAAACTAGTTTTACCCCTCCCTCCCAGCTGTGCGTCACTGTTGATTGAGAAATCGGCAGCCGAAAACTGCGTCGCTGCCGATTTCTGCATCGGCAGCGAAAACTGCGTCGCTGCCCAATCCAGAATCGGCAGCGAAAACTGCGTCGCTGCCCAAACCAGAATCGGCAGCGAAAACTGCGTCGCTACGGATTTCAGCATCGACAGCGAAATCTGCGTCGCTGCCGATTTCTGCTTCGGCAGCGAAAACTGCGTCGCTGCCCAATCCAGAATCGGCAGCGAAAACTGCGTCGCTGCCGATTTCTGCATCGACAGCGAAAACTGCATTCATCACCATCTTTCTCTCTCTCTTTCTCTTTAAATATATATATATATATATATATATATATATATATATTCGTTTGGGTGTTTACATTAATGTTTAATATTAACATGTCTTATCTTTTTATCTTACTAATTCTTAATACCTTTGCTTGTTAAATGGTTTAATCTAGATTTGTGTTATATAACACTTGGTACAACAAATGATTGACACTCCTTAATAGCCCAACCGTATGGTATTTACCTACACCTAGGCTATGAAAGGAATTTGATTTGTTGTTAAGCATAAGTTAACATCATGAATTCCTGACAATATTTAAAAAGTTTGGCGTTATGTAAATAAGATAATTAATATGATCATGTTAATAAAATATAATGAGCTATTAATGAGAAATCATCCGATTGGAACCTCCTTTGTGTGTGGTTTCTAGTTGAATAATAAGAGTTTATACTATACTTGTTTGAAAGACCATTAGTGGATCCTCTAACCTTGACATTTGTTTTTATCATTGTTTAATCCTTACATTAATCTTTCATCTCAAAGTTCTCATTAATTTCTTCATCTTCTTTTCTTTTATTATTTTTACTACTACAACTACTACTACTACTATTATTACTATTTATATTATTACTATTACTATTATTATTATTATTATTATTTACATTCTGTTTATATTATATTAATATATCTATTTGATCTTTTTATAAACTCATTATATAGGCTGGAAACCTGTGACCCGATCTTTTAAATCATTCTCAGGTATAACAACGCCACGTATTGAGTATTATTATTATTATTATTACTACTACTATGACTATTACTATTATTGTTATTATTATTGTTGTTATTATTGTTGTTGTTGTTGTTGTTGTCTTGTTATTTATAATTTATACATTAACCTCTTTATGGTTCAACCCCGGTCTTGCCGGGTTATTTATTACTTCGACACTCCTGCACTTGGGAAAAAACATCAATCTTTTGGTCGTGTCAATCACAAGCTTTGCCTGGAGCTTGTCAATCTTAAATCATTAGAGAAAATGTTATATAGCCAGAAATTGAAATGTAAGTTCTTCAAAGATAGTGATAGAGGGACTATCTTTTTCCATGCCTTGATGAACCAGAAACATAAGAAGAACTTCATTCCTCTTATCCATCGTAGTGATGGTTCCCTCACAACTTCAGCAAGTGAGGTAGAAGATGTCTTTGTTAGCGTCTTCAAGCAGCTTTTGGGTACTTTGCGAGCCATATCCCATTTGGATGAGTCTATTATTTGTTGTGGTCCCCAGGTTGATTCTTCCTTGCATGCTTCTTTATTGGTTGATGTCTCTTATAATGATATAAAAAAAGTCATCTTCAGTATTAGTGACTCAAAATCCCCAAGCCTTGATGGTTACTCTACTTTTTTCTTCAAGAAATCTTAGGATGTGGTTGGTCAGGATCTTTGTGCTGTGGTGAGAGACTTCTTCCAATCATCAACCCCATGCAAAATTCCTTCCTAGGTGGTCGCCACATGGCTGACAATATCAATATTTTGCAGGAGCTGCTCAGACACCATGAAATGAAAATAACCTCCCCTAGATGCCTTATTAAAATTGATTTTAGAAAAGCCTTTGACCCCGTTCAATGGCCCTTCCTGCGACATCTACTTCTTCTTGTCTTTCCTGACATATTTGTTCACCTTGTTATGACTTGTGTTGAAACAGCTTCATACTCAGTTGCTGTCAATGGAGAGCTCTTTGGTTTTTTTCCAGGTGGATGAGGTGTGAGGCAAGGGGATCTGCTATCACCATATCTATTCATTATTTGCAAGGAATACTTCTCTAGGATGCTCAACTTAGCATCTCAGAATCCTTCTTTTTGGTTTCATCCAAAATGCAAGGTGCTTGGAATCTCCCACCTTTCCTTTGCTGATGATATCATTCTGCTATGTCGAGGGGACATGAATTCAGTTTAGGTGCTATTTCAGCAATTGATGCTCATTGGGCAAACATATGGCCTAAATATTAATATCTCAAAATCATCAATATACTTTAGAGGTGTTACTGATCGCTTGAAGCAAACTATTTTGGTAGACACCAGATTCTCTAAAGGTGCCTTCCCTTTCAGATACCTTGGAGTTCCTCTAAGCCCCCACAGGCTTCTTGCAAGCTAGTATTCCCCCCTCATACATAAATTAAAAGCTGTTATTCAAGGATGGATGGGTAAGCATCTTACTTATGTAGGAAGGCTTGAGCTTATTAAGTTCGTATTATATGGGATGGTGCAATTTTGGGTTAGTATTTTTCCTATGTTGCGTGTTGTCATCAGGAAAATAAACTACCTTTACCGAAACTTCCTATAGATAGGCGATACCTACATAAATAAGTTTGCTCTTGTGGCTTGGAAAACTGCTTGTCTTCCAAAGCATGAAGGAGGTTTGGGCTTGCTTGATATCCAATTGAGTAGTAGCTATTTTATTGCCAAACACCTTTGGAACATTCATCTAAAGCAAGACTCCATTTGGATTCGATGGATTCATCACTTTTATTTAAACACACACTCCATTTGGAATGCCCATGCTCAAAAAACCTCCTCGTCATTGTTGAGATATACAGGGGACACTAACAAGTTATTGATTCAATGGCAGGTTGGGAACATAAAGGAGGTGGGTTCGCTTATAATGCTTATGCCTCTCTCAGACCTCAAAGTCTAGTAGTCAATTGGGAGAAGATAGTTTGGGAGCAATGGGCCCTTCCCAGACATAACTTCACCTTATGGCTGGCCATGTTTGGGAAGCTTTGCACTAAGGACCGCCTGAAGTTCATTCACATTGACACATTATACATGTTCTATAGGCAGGCAGAGGAAATTTATGAACATTTATTCTTTGCTTGTAATTGAACATTCTCTCTGTGGAGCAAGGTGAAATCTTGGCTAAAAACAAACAGGCATATGTTGACACAACCAAAAGATTGATGTATTCTCTCAAGTGCAGGAGTGTCGAAGTAATAAATAACCCGGCAATACCGGGGTCGAACCACAAAAAGGTTAATTGTATAAATTATAAATAACAAGACAACAACAACAAAAACAATAACAACAACAATAACAACAACAGTAATAAAATAATAAAATAATAGTAATAGTAGTAGTAGTAATAATAATAATAATAATAATAATACTCAGTACATGACGTTGTTATACTTGAGAATGATCTAAAAGATCGGGTCACAGGTTTCCAACCTATATACTGAGTTTATGAAAAGATCAAAGAGATATATTATATAATATAAACAAAAATGTAAATAATAATAATAGTAGTAGTAGTAGTAGTAATAATAATAATAATAATAAAAGAAGAAGATGAAGAAATTAATGAGAACTTTGAGATGGAAGATTAATGTAAGGATTAAACAATGATAAAAACAAATGTCAAGGTTAGAGGATCCACCAATGGTATTTCAAACAAGTATAGTATAAACTCTTATTACTGAATTTGGAAACCACACACGGAGGAGGTTCCAATCGGATGATTTGTCATTAATAGCTCATTATAAATTATTAACTTGATCATATTAATTATCTTATTTTCATAACACCAAACTTTTACATATTGTCAGGAATTCATGATGTTAACTGATGTTAACAACAAATCAAGTTCCTTTCATAGCCCAGGTGTAGGTAATACCATACGGTTGGGCTATGAGAGTGCCAAGCATTTGTTGTACCAAGTGTTATACAACACAAATCTAGATTAACCATTTAACAAGCAAGGTATTAAGAATTAGTAAGATAAAAAGATAAGACATGTTAATATTAAACATTAAGGTCCATGTTGAGTTTACACTATACTTATTCTTACACCATTAGTGTAACATTTTCACCTTGACATAATAAACTTAGCTAAACATAATGAATAAGAGAAACATAAATAAACAAAACAAGAACATAAATAAGATACAAGTTAACTAAGGAAATGAAAAGCACAAACAAGATATTAATGAAAACAAAACTTAAAAATTACAAAAAACATAAAGAGTCTTGGGACATCTGTCTCCTTTGACTGGCTTTATTTGTCTGTTCCAGCCTTCAATTTAGCTTGTTGTGGTGCATGGCCTTGCATGGCTTACTGTTGGTGAGAGCATGCTTCCTGTGCTGGTTTTCTTGTAAAAATTATTTATGGTTCTTAGGATGTCCCTTTGTCCTATATTTTTCTTTGTGTTAGGTTGGGAACCTTGTAAATTTTGGTTCCTCTCATAACCATTGTCTGTTTTTTTCGTTGTTTTTTATCCGTTGTATAGGTCTCTAAGGGAGCATGATCCCTTCTTGTTATCCTTGTATTTGCCTTTGCTGGTTCACTAGCAATGTATATTTTTTTTTATCATTTTATACACTTACATTTTGATAAAAAAAAAAAAAACAAATGATGGAGGAAATGGACCCATGAAATCTATACCCCAATAGTTAAAGATCTCAATGACAAGAATATGATTTAAAGGCATCATGTGACGTTTTGAAATAGATCCCAACTTTTGAGAATTTTCACAAGTCTTGCAAAATGCATGTGAGTCCTTAAACATGGTGGGCCAGTAAAATTCACTTTGTAAGATTTTTACAGTAGTCTTTCTTGATGAGAAATGACCCTTACATGCCCAGAATGATAAAATTTAATGACACTACTTATCTCATAGTCAGGAATGCATCTTCAAAATATTTGATCAGGATAATATTTGAATAAATAAGAGTCATCTTAATAAAATTTCTTCACTTTGTTCAAGAACTTTCTTTTGTCTTGGGTACTCCAATGAGCTGGCAAATGTTCTTAAACAAGAAAATTAACAATATGAGCAAACACGGGCATTGTAGAGATAGAAAGTAAAGATTCATCAGGAAAGTAGTCATTGATTGGTGTGATGTCAGATAACGAATCTATTGTCAATCTTAATAAATGATCTGAGACAACATTTTTGGTGCCTTTCTTGTCTTAGATTGTGATATCAAATTCTTAAAGTAACAAAATCAATCGTACCAATCTAGCCTTAGAATCCTTTTTGTGAAAGAAGATATTTCAAAACTACATGATCACTAAAAACGACAACAGGTGAACCAATAAGATAAGATCTAAACTTGTCACATGTAAATACTACTGCAAGTAATTCCTTTTCAGTGGTAGTGTAATTCATTTAAGCACTATTTAAAGTTTTATCTGCACAGTAAATCATATAAGGTTTCTTATATTTTCTTTGTCCTAAGACAATACCTACGACATAATCACTAACATCATACATTATTTCAAAAGGTACCAATTAGGAGGTTGAATGACTGGAGTAGAAGTAAACAAGTTTTTAAGTTTAACAAAGGCTTTTTTCACATTGTTTAGTCCATTCAGAAACATTTTCCTTTGTTAGAAGGTTACATAATGGTTTAGATATTACACTAAAATCTTTGATGAACCTTCTATAAAAACCAGTATGTCCTAAGAATGATCTAACATCTTTAACAGATTTTGGTGCTAGCACGTTGGCAATTAACTCGATTTTAGATTTGTCAACCTTAATTCTTGTTGATAAAACAATGTGACCAAGTACAATGCCATTTTTTACCATAAAATGACATTTTTCCCAATTCAACACAGGATTGTTCTCTTCACACCTGTTCAAAACCATTTTCAAGTTAGTCAAACAATCATCAAATTAATCACCAAAAATAGAAAAATCATCCATAAAAATCTCAAGAAAGTGTTCAACCATATCACTGAATATGCTAAGCATGCATCTTTGAAACGTGGCTATTGCATTACATAATCCAAAAGGCATCCTTCGATATGCAAACGTATCAAATGGACATGTGAATGTGGTTTTCTCTTAATCTTCAAATGCAACTTCAATTTGATTGTAACCTGAATAGCCATATAAAAAACAATAGGATTCATAACCTGCAACTCTTTCTAGGATTTGATCCATGAAAGGTAAAGGAAAATGATCTTTTCTAGTCATTGAATTAAGTTTCCTATAATCAATGCACATGCGCCAACCAGCAATAGTCCTACTTGGAATTAACTCATTTTTCTCATTTGTTATCACTGTGACTCCAGACTTCTTCGGTATAACTTGGGTATGACTTACCCATTTGCTATTAGAAATATGATAAATGATTCGATTATCTAAAAGCTTAATGACTTTCTTTTTCATTACTTCTTTCATATTAGGATTAAGCCTTCGTTGCATTTCTTTAGAGGGTTTAGCATTTTCCACCAAATAAATCCTGTGTGTGCAAATCAAAGGACTAATTCCTGTTATGTCAGCTATGGTCCATCCTAATGCATTTTTATGCATTTTCAGAGTCTGTAATAACTTACCTTCTTGATGTGCATTAAGTTTGGAAGAAATTATTACCGGAAAAGTATCCTTTTCTCCTAAAAAAGAGTATTTAAGATTGAATGGTAACGATTTCAAATTAGGTTTTTGTAGTTAAACACTTGAAGGTATGAACTCAATTGATCGTGGTGGCAATTCTTCAATTTGTGGTCTCCAATTACTTGCCTTTGATTTTTTCTAAAAATAGACCATTTACAAATCACCAGATTCATCAATCTCAGTTTCACTAGAAGTAGTTTGCATCAGGGCAGTCGGGGGAGTGGTGGAAAAAAGAGCTTTCCAAGCACCACTACTAGGAGTAAAGTCAGGAGGTGTACCTGTAGTAGTAATGGTAGCAGGAGGACAACCTTCTGTGACTTTAGTTGATGAAGGTGGATGACCTCTAAAGGAGGAAGGAGGTCCACAGCCAGAAGGAGGAGACAAGGGTGAGGAGTAAAGAGTGCAGCAACCAAAGGATCATCATCTGATGATGTCTTCACTGTCATCAGAGAAGGAGAAGTCCAACTATTCCTCTTCCAAGAGTGCAGCAACCAAAGGATCATCATCTGAGCAATCTTCTATTGTAACAACCTCCAAAGGGTTAGGGACAGCCTCTAAAAGGCCTGATACCACCTCAAGAATAGGCGATGGAACAACAGGATCCACATCACAGATCGAGGGTGGAGGCATAAGGGAAAGAACATGGAGGGATGAACTGGCCAGAGGAGCAGATTTAGGTGCCTGTAGAGCAAGAACATAAGATCTGTCATGGTCATGATCATCAGGAACAGAAGAATGAAGGATGCCTTTCCCATGTTTTGTAGAAGTTTTAACCTTCCTCTTATTTTTGGCCATTTGAAGTGAGGCGTAGGCGGGAAAAGAAGCAGGAGGGGGAAGTCAAGGAAAATTTGAAAATCAATGAATAAGGGAAACAAGGGAGGAGGATCAGAGCAAGGGGACAAGACAAAGGAGCTTAAAGAAAGTCAATCTTTGGCCCTCACCAGCGTAAACAGTGGAATCATCTCGATGGAGGAGGAGAGCATCTCTCTCTAGATTCTCTCTCTTGACTGAATTATTACATTATTTATGTTCTATTGTTAAAGGTAACAACTAAGGGAAAGGGATAGTATATAATTTTCAAAAAAAAAAACAAAACAAAGAAAAAATGATGATAATAAAAATGTAGATAAGTTTGGTCGTAGCCTCCCTAACCTAAGCAATTAAGCCCGAAGGGGTGTTTCAACACCTAATACTCTAAAGTCATCTGACCTGGGAGTTATTGGCCTAATGCTGGTTACATGGGTTGAGGAGAAAAGCTTAAGGGAATCAAACATTGCACTATCTACGTATCAGTATCTACAACCCAAGTTACTAAGCTTGTAGGGGTGTCTCAACACCTAATACCCTAAGACCAACTAGTCTGGGAGTCATTAACCAAACGCTCATTACATGGGTTAAAGATGCATTGTGTTTTAAGTTATATGTATATATATTAAAAACAAAGATAATAATCCTAACCCAAGGAAATTAACCTTAAACATTAGAACAAAATATTGTTTTCTTCCAATAAAAGCCCCATTATCCATGTTTTCATATATTGAGCACATAAAAAGGAAGGATTATTAATATTTTGTTTAAGAGGTATTGAGCAGATATATGAAGTTAACGAGAGTTTGTTTATCTAGATAGATTAATAGAAGTTGAATGATGAATGCCTTGCTTTATGGAATTTCCAAATTGTTTTTCTATTTTAACGCTTTGATTACTAGGGACCAATAATAAGCTAGTTGGGGGGGTGATTAGTACTTAAAAGTGCATTTTTATCAAGGTTTTATGTCCTCATTTTGCACTTGAAGTATTAATAACTCCTTAACTAAAGCATGTTTTATAATAACATATCTAATAATATAAGATAACTTTAATTTATGGTAAATATTCATCTTAAATGCAAGCCTATCGCATAAATGAAATGATTGATTGATGAGTTTAAATACTAAAATTGAAAGGACAAAGAGAGGGCGAAACTTATAAAAGAGATGTTGGTGCAGTCCAAACTGGAACACTGTTTGGTAATTAGGTCATATCTTGAGTTGTAGTTCTTGGATTTAAGTCTAATTTATATGGATGGAAAGGTAAGACATTGGCCTACAACTTTCATGCGGAGTCTAAGATTTAAAAAGGTCATTTTCAAGTCCAAATTATAGCAACAACGGAGAAGTCCGAAGCTGTCCTACAGACCATACACTATTCAGTGTTTAGCCCATATCTCAAGTTCTAGAATTCCAAATGACCTTAATTTTTTTTCCTGGAAAGATAAGACAATTTCCTATAACTTTCATGAGTATAGTTGGTTCCAATTCTGATGTTAGCAATGATGTTTTGTTCAGACAAGAATATAAGGATTTTCACTCAACAATTAGTCATCAAATCAATAGTTTCAAATTTTGGCCTATAAAAGGAGGCATTTGCCATGCATTTAGGCATCTTGGTTGTTCAAATCAAGATCATGCTCTTTATTTTTTTTCTTTATATTTTTGTAATGTTTAAGTTTTATTTCATGTTATATTTTCCTTAATCTCTTGTTTATGCTTTTCATTTCCTTTACTATACTTATGTTCTTATGTTGTTTATTTATGTTTCTCTTCTTCATTATGTTTAGCTAAGTTTATTATGTCAAGGTGAAAAGGTTTCACTAGTGGTGTTAGAATAAGTATAATATAAATTCAACATGGACTTCAATGTTTATATCCAAGAAAGTTTGTTATTAGTATGTCTTATCTTTTTATCTTACTAATTCTTAATACCTTGCTTGTTAAATGGTTAATCTAGATTTGTGTTGTTTAACACTTAGTATAGCAAATGCTTGGCACTTTCATAGTCATCCGGATGGTATAATCTACACTTGTACTATGAAAGGAACTTGATTTGTTGCTAATATAAGTTAGCATCATGAATTCCTAACAATATTTAAAAGTTTGGTATTACTTAAATAAGATAATTAATATGATCATGTTAACAATTTGTAATGAACTATTAAGGATAAATGATCCGATTGGAACCTCATTTGTGTATGGTTTCCAGTTGATTAATAAAAAGAGTTTATAATATACTTATTTCTAATACCATTAGTGGATCCTCTAACCTTGACAATTGTTTTATCATTATTTAATCCTTACATTAATATCCCATAAAATTCTGATAAACTCTTTATTTTATTAAATATATATATTATTTGTAATTTATATAGTTCACCTCCCTGCAGTTCGACCCCAGTTTTGTCGGGTTATTTATTATTTCGACACTCCTGCACTTGGGATAAGACATCAATCTTTTGGTCATGTCAACCTTCTTGTGGTTTGACCTCGATCTTGCCAAGTTATTTATTACTTCGACACTCCTGCACTTGGGATAAGACATCAATATTTTGATTGTGTCAAGTTTTTGGCGTCGTTGACGGGGTGGTAAGTTATTGTGTGTATATTGTTTTTTCTAATTTTTGTTTTTTTTTTTCTGCACTTGCATGAGAGTTTGGACATGCACATTAAGAGGTAAACTTTCTAGGAAATCCTCATCATTTTCAAAAAATATGGCCGAAGAAGGTAACCAGTCGTTTCATAATAAGAATAATTGAGTTAGAACACTTAGAGACCATATTAATCCTACAAGAACAAGTGCACCCTCATGTATAGTTTTCCCTCCTGATGCATCTCACTTTAATTTTAAGCCAGTCATATTCAACTCTTACCTTCTTTTCATAGCTTAGATCTAGAAAATCCATACTTGCATTTGAGAGAATTTGAAGAAGTTTGTAACACTTATGATGACTTAAATTGTAGCATGAACACCATCATATTAAAGCTTTTTCCTTTTTCTTTAAAAGATAAAGCTAAAACATGGCCACAAAATCTTAGGTTAGGATCCATTCGTGCTTGGGATGAAATGCAACAATAATTTTTAAAGAAGTTTTTCCCTTCTCATAGAACAAACTCTGTCAAAAGACAAATCATCACATTCACTCAAAAGTTAGGAGAAACATTTTACCAGTGTTGGGATAGGTATAAAGAGTTGTTTAATACTTGTCCTCATCATAGTTTTGAAACATGGAGATTAGTTTCACACTTTTATGAAGGGTTAATACCTAAAGATAGACAAATGGTGGAATTGATGTGCAATAGAACTTTTGAAGATAAAGACCCTGATGAAGCAATAGAGTACCTAGACTTCTTAGCTGAACATGCTTAAAATTAGGACACTATAGGTACGTGTGAGGCACCAGGTAAAACTCAACCGCATACATCTAGTAGAGGTATGTACAACCTTAAAGAAGATGATGACCTCCAAGCTAAATTTACATCTTTAACAAGAAAAGTCGAGGTATTAAAATTGAAAAGGAGTGATCAATTAAAATCTGTTCAAGAAATTATATGTCAAATATGTGAAACTAATGAACACTCAACCAATGATTGTTCAACTTTGCCTTCTTTCAAGGAATGTCTCCATGAACAAGCCAATGCCTTAAACATTTTCCAAAGGCTAAATCAGAATTCATACTCGCAAACGTATAACACTGGTTGGAGAAATCAACCAAATTTTAGTTCGAAGAGTGGTAAAAATAATGCACAAACTTCACAGCCACCATTTTAAGCACACCATAATTTTCAAAATTCTCATGGATATGCACCTCCTTATGCTCCCCCTCCTATAAGAAATCCTAAGGAAATATTACATGCATTCATTGAAAAGCACGAGACAATCAACACTTAACATGCTCAAACCATGACAGATTTAAAAGATACTTTTGCCAAATTCACATTTGCTCTCAGTTTTCAAGAGAAAGGTAAGTTTTCATCTCAACCACAACAAAATCCTAAAGGGCAATACAATTCAAGTGCAAGTAGCTCTGGAAGCCAACACATGGATCAAGTTAAATTAGTCATTACTATCTGCAGTGGTAAGGTTATTGAAAAACCCATTCTTAAACCTTATGAGAAAGAAGATGAGTTAGTCTCTGAGGGTAAAGAAGAGGTTGAACCTGAACATTGCAAAGAAAATATTGATTTCCCACAAGCACTTCCATTTTCTTATGCCATGACCAAATAAAGAAAGTCAATCATAATTCTAAAATCTTTGAAACTTTCAAACGTGTAAGGATCAATATACCTTTATTGGATGCTAATAAACATGTACCTTCTTATGCTAAATTTTTGAAAGACTTATGCACAGCGAAGAGAAAACTAAATGTGAAAAAGAAAGTCTTTTTAGCCGAACAAGTGTCATTCTTCAAAACAATAATGCTTTGAAATATAAAGACCGTAGTTGTCTTATAATTTCATGCTTTGATGCAACCATATTATTCGATAGTTTCACCCACATTTAACTAGTGTTTTACCTATGTTTTAAATATAAATTGTCTTGATATTCTTTGTTTTATGTTTTGAAGGCACTTTTGGATGAAAGATGCAAAAAGGAGTAAATTGGAGGTAATTAGCATATTTGACCTTTAGTTGATGTTTTGTGCATAGCATGAGCTTTAGAGGTTGAAATGAAGTGATTCTAGTGGCATTAAAAATATAACATCCATACCTTTCAGGACATCTAAGGCAAGAGAATGAAATAAGGAAGAGCATGGAAATCACAGCCTTCAAAGTCAAATATCGCAATCTGCCAGTGTTGACCATCGTCCATTCTGACTTGAATATCTGGAGCTACAGAAGTCCAATTGATGCAAACTCAATTGTTTTGGATTTTGGACTCAAATCCCTATTAACGCTCTAAAGTTCAACCCAAAACGATGTCATATGAGGGAGATATGAGTTTTCAAAGATGACAACTGAATTCTGCCAGCAAGCAGGTATTTTGAAGAAGCGAGTCCAAATTATGTTTTGGAGCATCTAAATCGAGATCCAAGTTTTTATTTCAGAAATTTAGCTCCTCTAAGTCAAAGCTTGAAGATTTCATGCAAGGCTATTTCTTCTTTTTTAGGAAAATAGTTATTGAAGTACTTAAATGTAAATTGTCTACTTAAGGGAGGACTATTTTGTAAAATAGAGACTAGGGTTTCCTAGGATATAAAAAGAATGAGAGAAGAGAAGGGGGCCAGCCAACCAAGAGGAGAAAAACACCCCCCTCCTCTAAGAAACTCGAAATCATGCATTCTTCCTTCTTTTTGATTAGTTGTTCAACAAACATGCAAGGCTAAACTCGTTTTCTTGGTTGCAAGGACATAGAAACCTTCAAATTTCAAGAACTGTGAGATTTATTTAACCTTTTCTTTTCAGTTCATATGATGAATATGTTTGTTCTCCTATGCTTATTTTTCCTATGATTGTTTATTTTAATTATTATAGCGGACTCTAAGTTATTATTATAGACAATCTATTGCTAAGTTTGATATCAAAACCGGAGTTGTGGTATATGAACTTGTGAAGCAACTGAGTTTAATAATTGTGGTGAATCTACATTATTAATCTTAGGGAGAACATTCAATCAAATCAAACATAGACCGCGAACAATTATGTTTTCTTGATTAATCAACTTATCTAGTTCTTAAGGCTGCCATTGGATTAAATTACTAGTGCAGACACTGTGGTTGTTTGATGGTTAAGGTTAGTTATACGGTGGATCCATTAACTAACCAATGTTAAGAAGAGATAAATATTTAGAATATAAATTGATGTTTCATTTTCGTGATTAGTTCTGATTTCTGTAGGTGGATGTGTGCTTACGACCAAGGTTTTTTCTCTTGATAATTTTCTAGTTTTATTGAATTTCGCTTGATAGTTTTTTTGTTTTCTTTTGCTTTAGCCTAGATAACTTCATAACCCCCCAAGTTGCATATCATACAACATAAAAATCTGACTTGAAACTTCCTGTTGGGATCAACCCCTTGCTTGCTCTATACTATCTTTTGTGTTGTGTTTGAAGCTAAGGTAATTAATTTGTGCGACTGCAACATCGCAACATGCTTTATTGGAGAACATAAAATTGAAAAAGCTTTACATGATCTTGGAGCTAGTGTGAATTTACTTCCATATTCGGTTTTTCAAAGTCTCAATTTTGGTGAGTTAAAACCAACTTCTGTAACTCTTTTACTTGCTGATAGATCTGTAAAAGTGTATAGAAGAATAGTTGAAGATGTGTGTAGTACAAGTTGATAAATTCATTTATCCTGTGGATTTTATTATCTTGGATACACAACATGGTGAAGCATGCAATTCAATTCCAATTATTTTAGGATGTCCAATTCTTGCTACCTCTTATGCAATGATTAATTGTAGGAATGGACTGATGAAGTTATCTTTCAGAAACATGACATTGAAGATGAATGTTTTTAACATTTGCAAGTAACTTGGAGATTATAATGATTTATAAGAGGTATAGTTTATTGAAAAATTCATTTATGATCAATTTGAAACTACTTCTAGTGAAATTGAGTTTAACGAATCTGAAGATTTACAAATGGTTTATTTTCAAGAAGAATCAAAGGTAAGTAATTAGAGACCAAAAATTGAGGAATTGCCACCACTATCAATTGAGTCCATACCTTCAAGTGTTTAACCATCAAAACTTATTTTGAAGTTGTTACCATTCAATCTCAAATAATCATTTTTTGGGAGAAAATGAAACTTTTCCGATAATAATTTCTTCCAAACTTAATGCACATCAAGAAGGTAAGTTATTATAGACTCTGAAAATGCACAAAAAAGCATTAGGGTGGACCATGGCTGACATAAAAGGAATTAGTCCATTGATTTGCACACACAAGATTTATTTAGAGGAAAATACTAAACCCTCTAGAGAAATACAACGAAAGCTTAATCCTAATATGAAAGAAGTAGTGAGGAAAGAAGTCATTGAGCTTCTAGATAATAGAATCATTTATCCCATTTCTGATAGTAAATGGGTAAGTCCTACCCAAGTTGTACCTAAAAAGTCTGGAGTCACTGTGACAATAAATGAGAAAAATAAGTTAATTCCAATTAGGACTATTACTAGTTGGCGCATGTGCATTGACTATATAAAATTTAATTCAATGACTAGAAAAGATCATTGTCCTTTACCTTTCATGGATCAAATCCTAGAAAGAGTTGCAAGTCATGAATTTTATTGTTTCTTAGATGGCTATTCAGGTTACAACCAAATTGAAATTGTATTTAAAGTTCAAAAGAAAACTACTTTCACATGTTCATTTGATGATTGTTTAATTAACTTGAAAAAGATTTTGAACAGGTGTGAAGAGAAAAATCCTATGCTGAATTGGGAAAAATGTCATTTTATGGTAAAAAATGGCATTGTACTTGGTCACATTGTTTTATCAACAAGAATTGAGGTTGACAAATCTAAAATCGAGTTAATTGCCAACTTGCCAACTCCAAAATCTATTAAAGATGTTAGATCATTCTTAGGACACGTTAGTTTTTTTAGAAGGTTCATCAAAGATTTTAGTGTAATATCTAAGCCATTATGTAACCTTCTAACAATGGATAATGTTTTTGAATGGACTGAACATTGTGAAGAAGCCTTTATCAACATTGTTTTATCAATAAGAATTAAGGTTGACAAATCTAACATTGAGTTAATTGCCAACTTGCCAACTCCAAAATATGTTAAAATTGTTAGATCATTCTTAGGACACGCTAGTTTTTTTAGAAAGTTCATCAAAGATTTTAGTGTAATATCTAAGTCATTATGTAACCTTCTAACAAAGGATAATGTTTTTGAATGGACTGAACATTGTGAAGAAGCCTTTGTTAAACTTAAAAGCTTGTTTACTTCTGCTCCTGTCATTCAACCTCCTAATTGGTCATTACCTTTTGAAATAACATGTGATGCTAATGATTATGTCGTGGGTGTTGTTTTAGGATAAAGAAAAGGATAAGAAACCTTATGTGATTTACTATGCAAGTAAAACTTTAAATAGTGCTCAAATGAATTACACTACCACTTAAAAGGAATTACTTGCAGTAGTATTTGCATGTGAAAAATTCAGATCTTATATTGTTGGCTCACCTGTTATTGTTTTTATTGATCATGCAGCATTAAAATATCTTCTTTCTAAGAAGGATTCTAAGGCTAAATTAGTGTGGTGGATTTTATTACTTCAAGAATTTGATATCATAATCAAGGACAAGAAAGGCATTGAAAATGTTGTCATAGATCATTTGTCAAGATTGACAATAGATTCCACATTTGACATCACACAAATTAATGATTACTTTCCCAATGAATCTTTACTTTCTATTTCTACAATGCCTTGGTTTGCTAACATTGTCAATTTTCTTGCAACATGAGATTTGCTAGCTCATTGGAGTACCTAAGACAGAAGAAAGTTTTTGAACAAAGTAAAGAACTTTTATTGAGATGACCCTTACTTATTCAAATATTGTCCTGACCAAATATTTCGAAGATGCATTCCCGACAATGAGATAAGTAGTGTCATTAAATTTTGTCATTTTAAGGCATGTAGGGGTCATTTCTCATCAAAGATGATGACTGTAAAAATCTTACAATGTGGATTTTATTGGCCCACCATGTTCAAAGACACACATGCATTCTGCAAAACTTGTGAAAATTGTCAAAAGTTAAGATCTATTTCAAAACGTCACATGATGCCTTTAAATCCTATTCTTGTCATTGAAATCTTTGATTGTTGGGGTATAGATTTCATGGGTCCATTTCCTCCATCATTTGGTTTTGTGTACATATTTGTCGCAATGGATTATGTTTCAAAATGGATAGAGGCAATTCTAAGTCGAAACAATGATCATAAAATAGTGATCAAGTTTTTAAAAGAAAATATTTTGAGTTAGTTTGGAATCCCTCGAGTCATGATAAGTGATGGTGGAACACATTTTTTCAATAAGCCATTTTAGTCTTTAATGAAAAAATACGAAATCACATATAAAGTTGCCACCCTTTATCACCCTCAAACAAGTGGACAAGTAGAACTTGCTAATAGGGAGATCAAACAAATCTTTGAAAAAACAGTGAACCGTAATTAGAAGGACTGGTCTTTAAGACTCAATGATGCGTTTTTTGGGCTTTTCGAACTACTTTTAAAACATCATTAGGTATGCCACCTTATAAGTTGGTTTATGGAAAATCTTGTCACTTGCGTGTGGAACTTAAACATAAAGCTTATTGGGCTATTAAAGCTTTCAATTCAAACCTTGATGATGTTAGCCAGCTATGTAAGTTACAAATAAATGAGCTTAAGGAAATAAGAAATGATGTATATGAGAATTCAAAAATTCATAAAGCAAGAATCAAAGAGTTTCATAACAAGAGAATCTTGAGAAAAACATTTGATGTTGGTCAAAAAGTTTTGCTTTATAATTCTCGACTCCATTTCTTTCCTGGAAAGCTAAGATCAAGATGGAGCGGTCCATTTATTGTGAAACATATGTATCCTTATAGGGCCTTTGATATTGAGAATCCAAAGAATGACAATGTTTTTAAGGTAAATGGACATCGTTTGAAAGCTTACTTTGATAATTTTCTAGTGAAAATGAATCTATTGGTTTGAATGATCCTGTATATAAAGATTCATTATTTGTTTTTCTCACATTGTTTTTGTGTTTCTTTTTGGTGTGACCCTTGTTTTGCTAGTTTTTCTCCATGACTTTTAAGTTGGTTCTTTCAGTTTTCCATGATAACTGATAACTATGTATATATTTGTTCAATTCCTTATTCCTTCTCTTTTCTTTGCATCTCTTTTCCACTTCTCATCTAAAAAAAAATGGACACCACTCTTGAAAAATTAAAAAAGTATTGTCCTGCTTTGCCTCAAAATGCAATTACAAAAATTTACCATGCTAGGTGTGAAAGATTGAGGTTGTTAATGAACCATGGAATTCCTGAAGATATTCACTGGATGAATGAAGCAAAGGTTCGATTACCATGCGAGTCTTCCAATTCTTTTATTTCATACATGTCTGGAACAGGTAAAAGCACTTTTACAAATAAACATTGTGCAAAAAGACTGAAAGTCTGTCACCGATGTGCCAGATGGACTTGTAATGCACAATGTTGTTCTTTAGGAATGGTATCTATAAACCGTGAAGATAAAATACAATTAATTAAGGATGGCCTAGGTAAGGAGTCTTTAGATAATCTTCTATTAACTCTTGAGACGCATCCTAGTGGAGATATGCATCGTGTAATTCATGATCTATGGCTCCATTTTCATAAAGAATATGATCGACTTAGTCTTGGGAATCTGACAAAAAAAGACCTTGTTTGTCAGTTTTTAAGAAAACTGGATGGAAAGCTTATCCCTGACCTATAGAGGGCATTTAAGCAGTTCTTAGACGTAAAACCAAGGGAAGATGTGAGCCACAATCACAACTACTTGTACATACACATGTTCAAAAATTTAAAAAAAAAACAGAGAAAGAAAGTGAGACTCCAACTGGCCTACATATAGGTGGTATGATTGTATTTTCATTTTTTCATCTATAAAATCTTCTATTCCTTCCCTTGATTTTTACTCAACCCATACATTCAATAGATGTAAAAGTGTGTAGAAATGGCAGGTTCCTCAAGTCAATAAATAAGAAATATTTGTGTTTTTGGTAGATCCAGTCTTGGAAAAGAAAAGGAGTTTTTAGAATTAGCAAACTTGGTCGGTGATTAGTACTTAAAGTGCATTTTTATCAAGGTTATCATCATTTTGCACTTAAAGTATCAATAACTCCTTAACTAAGCATGTTTTATAATAATAAGTCTAATAATATAAGATACCTTAAATTTATGGTAAATTTTCATTTTAAATGCAGGCCTATCACATAAATCAAATGATTTATTGATGAGTTTAACTACTAAAATTGAGAAGACAAAGAGAGGGCTAAGCTTAGAAAAGAGATGCTAGTTAAATTCAAACTAGAACACCATTCGGTTATTGGATCATACCTAGAGCTATAAAACTTGGATTTAGGTCTAGTTTATATGGATAGAAAGCTAAGATATAGACCTAAAACCTTTATAGAGAGTCCAAGATTCAAAAGGATCATTTTCAAGTTCAAATTATAGCAACAATAGAGAAGTTGGAATCTGTCCTACAGCCCAAACATGGTTTAATGTTTAGCCCATATCTCAAGTTCTAGAAGTTCAAATGACCTCATTCTTGTTTTATTGGAAAGCTGAGACAATTTCTCATAACTTTTATGAAGACTATCTGTTCAAATTCTGATGTTAGCAATGATGTTTTCTGCAAACAAGAAGATAAGGATTGTTATCAAGTCAAGAAGTGGCCACCCACTCAACAATTAGTCATCAAGTCAATAGTTTTGAATTTTGGCCTATAAAAGGAGGCATTTGCCATACATGTAGGCATCTTGGTGTTCAGATCAAGATCTTGCTCTTGCTATCTTTCTTTGTATTTTGTAATTTTCAAGTTTTATTCCATGTTATATTTTCCTTAATCTCTTGTTTATGCTTTTCATTTCCTTTACTATACTTATATAATTATGTTCTTATCTTATTTATCTATGTTTCTCTTATTCATAATGTTTAGCTAAGTTTATTATGTTAAGGTGAAAAGGTTACACTAATGGTGTAAGAATAAGTATAGTATAAACTCAACATGGATTTTAATGTTTGATACTAACATGTTTTATATTTATTATCTTGCTTACTCTTAATGCCTTGCTTGTTAAATGGTAAATCTAGATTTGTGTTTAATAACACTAGGTACAACAAATACTTGGCACTTTCATAGCCCAACTATATGGTATAACAGACACATGTGCTATGAAAGGAACTTCAATTGTTGTTAACATAAGTTATCGCAATGAATACCTGATAATATTTACAAGTATTGACATTACTTGAATAAGATAATTAATTTAATCATATTTACAATTTATAATCTGAGTGAAACCTCCTTTGTGTGTGGTTTCCAGTCAAGTAATGGAAAGAGTTTATACTATAGTTATTTGAAATACCATTAGTGGATCCTCTAGCCTTGACAATTGTTTTATCCTTGTTTAAATCCTTACATCATTATCACATCTCAATGCTCTCTTTAAATCTTTTCTTTCATTTATAATTCTATATAGTTCACTATCTTGTGGTTCGACCCCGGTCTTACCAGGTTATTTATTACTTCGACACTTGTATACTTGGAAGAAGACATCAACTCTTTGGTCGTGTCAAGTTTTTGACGCCATTGGTGGGGAGGTAAATTCTTGTATAAATTATAATATTTATTTTATTCTCTTTTCACTTTTCTTTTGTTTTCTTTCTTTTTCTTTATTTTCTTTTCTTTTCTTCCTTTTATTCTCTTCATACACGTACATGAGAGTTTGGTCACATACATTAAGTGGTAGACTTTGTAGGGTATCCTTATCATTTTCAGAAAATATGGCTGAAAAAGATAACCAATCACTTCATAATGAGAATAATCGAGTTAGAACACTTAGAGACCACATGAATCCTATAAGAACAAGTGCACCCTCATGTATAGTTTTCCCTCCTAATGCATCTTATTTTAGTTTTAAGCCAGACATTATTCAACTTTTACCTTTTTTTCATGGCTTAGATTTAGAAAATCCATACTTGCATTTAAGGGAATTTGAGGAGGTCTATAACACTTATAATAACTTAAATTGTAGTATGAACACCATTAGATTAAAACTTTTTTCTTTTTCACTAAAAGATAAAGCTAAAACATGTCTACACAATTTGAGACTAGGATCCATTCTTGCTTGGGATGAAATGCAACAACGGTTTTTAAAGAAGTTTTTCCCTTCTTAGAGAACAAACTCTTTCAAAAGATAAATCACTACTTTCACTCAAAAACTAGGAGAAACATTTTACCAATGTTGGGATAGGTATCGAGTCTTGCTTAGTACATGCCCTCATCGTGGTTTTGAAGCATGAAGATTGGTTTCACATTTTTATGAAGGGTTAACACTTAAAGATAGACAAATGGTGGATATGATGTGCAATGAAACTTTTGAAGATAAAAAACCCTAATGAAGCAATGAAGTATCTAGAATTGCTAATTGAAAATGCTCAAAATTGGGACACTACAGGCACTTATAAGGTACCAAGTAAAACTCAACCTCATACATCTAGTGGAGGTATGTATAACCTTAGGGAAGATCATGACCTCCAAGCCAAATTTGCATCTTTAGCTAGAAAAGTCAAGGCACTCGAATTTAAAATGTGTGGTCAATTAAAATCTGTTCAAGACATTATGTGTCAAATCTGTGAAACAAATAAATATACAACCAATGACTATCCAACTTTTCCTTCTTTTAAGGAATGTCTCCATGAAAAAGCCCATGCTTTAAACAGTTTCCAAATGCCCAATCATAACCCATACTCGTAAACATACAACCCTGGCTGGAGAAATCACCTAAATTTTAGTTGGAAGAGTAATAACAACAATGCACAAACTTCACTAATGGTTCCAAATTTTGGCCTATAAAAGGAGGTATTTGCCATGCATTTAGGCATCTTGGTTGTTCAAATCAAGGTTTCACTAATGGTGTTAGAATAGGTATAATATGAACTCAACATGGACTTCAATGTTTATATCCAAGAAAGTTTGTTATTAACATGTCTTATCTTTTTATCTTACTAATTCTTAATACCTTGCTTGTTAAATGGTTAATCTAGATTTATGTTGTATAACACTTGGTACAACAAATGCTTAGCATTTTCATAGCTAAAGAAAGAACTTGAAGAGAAAAGGTTGAAACAAATTGAGATGGAGGAAAAAGAAGATATAGAAACCGAATTGAGTACAAAGAAGGAACATCCTCCTCCTCCAAAAACTAAAATCAACCAACACTCTAAAGGTAACTCCTCACTCAATGAATACTAGTTTTAAAACAATTCCTCCCTTTCCTGTGAGTTCTTCTAGGTCAAAGAAAGAAGACAAAGAAAAAGATATTTTAGAGGTTTTCAAGAAAGTAGAACTCAACATTCCTTTGCTTGATGTTATCAAGCAAATTCCCAAGTACGCCAAATTCTTGAATGAGTTATGTACTACCAAGAGAGCTTTCAAACTGAAAGGTCATTAAATGGTAAGTATGGGTGAAGTTGTATCTGCTGTTGTTCAAAAGAATATTCCCTTGAAGCAAAAAGACCTAGGTGCATTTACAATCCCATGTGTTATTGGTAATGCTAGTTTTAAAAGAGCCTTGTGCGATTTAAGTGCATCCATTAGTGTTATGCCTAAACATGTTTATGATTCTCTTAGTCTTGAGCCTTTGAATAAAACTAGCATTGTAATACAACTTGCGGATCGCAGTTTTATTTACCCACTTGGTGTGATAGAAGATGACCTAGTCAAGATTGATAGTTTGGTTATTCCATGCGACTTTTATATTCTTGATAGGGAACATGATTCTTGTGATTCATCAAACAACACTCCTATATTGTTTGGGAGACCATTCTTGAAAATTGCCAATACAAAAATTGATTGTGGTAAGGATACTTTATCTATAGAGGTAGGAGATGAAAAAATTGAATTTAATTTTCATGATGCAATGACATATCCTTATAGCAATGTTTATTCTATCACATGTTATGACCAAGTTGACAAGTGTGTGCAGCTAGTTTGTGATTTTAATAGTAAGGATGAATTAAGCATAACTTTGAGTTATGGCTATGATTTTACCAAGATAGAAGAGATGGAGAGGCGTATGTGTGTTCCATGAAACATGCATGACTCAGCATTGGATTTACAAGCTTTGCAAATTGTCCTCCATGATGCAGGAGTCATTTACCCCCATCACGGACAGTGAATGGGTGGTGCCTATCCTTTTAGTGCCTAAAAAGATTGGAATTACATTGAAAGAGATTCAAAATGATGCTTATGAGAATGCAAGGATTTACAAAAAAAGAGTTTAATGTTGGAGAAAAAGTCCTTTTTTATCATTCGTGTTTGAAACTTTTTCCTGGAAAGTTGTGCTCTCGTTGGATTAGACCCTATGTTGTTTCTAATATTTTTCCTTATGGTGCAGTTGAAATTACAAGTTTAGAAACCAACAAAGTACTCAAGGTCAATGGGCATCACTTGAAACCTTTCTATGAAGGTTGGACAACAAAACTCATCGCTTCTGCAGAGTTAGCTGAACCAATCTATGAAGAATGAGCATGCAACATGTCGAGTCAATGACATAAAACAAAAGCGCTTACAGGGAGACAACCCAGCACAAAAAAAATAACAGATTTGCTTTCTTTTTTCCTTATATTTTATTTTTCGCATTTTACTTTTGTCATTCTCCTATAGTCCTTTTCTTTTATTTCAACATTGAGGACAATGTTGTATTTTAAGTGTGGGGGTATTGGGAGAATGTTGGTTTTCTTATTTTGATTTTCTTTGTTGTTCAAAAAAAAAAACAAATTTCTATGTTTGATCTTTTGAACTCCTATTAGTTTACGAGAATGTGAGTATTACATATGAGAATTAATTGAGATAGATGGAGATATGAACCGAATGAAGGAGTGTGCATGTAAGTTGTAAGGTTTAATTGGTTTAGGGATTGACTTTGATAATATGCCATGTTGACTTTATAGTGTTATACCAATGCAAGCTTTTGAGCCTTCAATATTATATTATTTGATTGTGCATTCTTTCAAAGATATGTATCTCTAGAACTTGCTTCATATCTTATTGAGATTACATTCGCATTACACATATACATGAAGATGATAAAGGCATTAGAAATTTTAACCACTTGAGCCAAAAAGCCAACCTAAAGCATATTATCCTTAGTGAACCCCTTTTGAGCTTGTTTATCTTTTCTTTGCTTTATCCATGTATAAGCCTTAACTTTATATATGTTTTCCTTTTCCCTTGGCCAAGGAGGAGTAGAGCATATACTTGTGATATTTCATGGAATTATGGTTGGAAATTATGTGAAAAGAAAGAAGAAGTGATGCTTGATGAAAAGATTGGCAAAGTTGCGAAAAAGATAAACAAAAAGGAAAAGAAAAAAAAAGGAAAAAAATGTTCCTTTATGTTCTTAAGATTTTATGTTGAAAAAGCTTGAAATCAAAAGAAGTTAAGCATTGGTGATTAAAGATGGAAAATTTATATGCTTTGATGGAATATCTTGTTTGAAATATTATTTTTCAGAATGCTCTACTTTCTTTGGTTTGAACCTTTTATTTTACTCTCTTTTACCTCACCTTAACCTTAGCCCTATTACAACCATAAAATAAGACCTTTTGATTCATGCATTGTTTCTAATATATTAGTAATGGAGATGAGATTAAAGAGAAAGCTTATGGTAGAACATATTCATTGATTGAATTTGAGAGATTTAAACACATGAGCCTTAAACACATGAGTGCTGTAGTGTATATCAATGAGAGGACCTATCACTTTGGCATGGCATAGATTTCATTTAAATCTCGATGATTAATTGAGTTTTGAAGTTTGCTTGTAAATAAATTCATGAAAATTTATACTCTTTATCCTTCTTAATTTTGTTCTTGTTTATAATGCATATATTCTTGGATATTGATGGGAGATTAGGAGATTGGTCATAGTCATTTGATTTAATTTAACTTAATTTGATTTTACCTATCCTTTCTCGAGGACAAGCAAGAGCGAAGTGTGGGGGTATTTGATGTAACCATCTTATTCGATATTTTCACCCATATTAACTAGTGTTTTGCATATGTTTTATATATAAAATGCCTTGATATTCTTTATTTTATGTTTTGAAGGCACTTTTGGATAAAAGATGCAAAAAGGAGTAAATTGGAGGTAATTGACATATTTGACCTTCAGTTGATGTTTTGTGCAGAGCGTGAGCTCTAAAGGTTAAAATGAAGTGATTCTAGTGGCATTAAAAAGATAACATCCATACCTTTCTGGAAATCTAAGGCAAGACAATGAAATAAGGAAGAGCATGGAAATTGCAACTTTCAAAGTCAAATCTCACAATCTGCCAATGTTGACCTTCGGTCATTCCGACTTGAATATTTGGAGCTACAGATGTCCAATTGATGCAAACTCAATTGTTTTGGATTCCTGACTCAAAGGCCTATAAATTCTCCAAATTTCAGCCAAAAAAGATGTTATATGAGGGAGATATGATTTTTCAAAGATGACAACTAAATTCTGCTAGCAAACAGGTTTCGTGAAGAAACGAGTCCAAATTACATTCCGAAGCATCTAAACCAATATCCAAGTTTTTATTTCAGCAATTAAGCTCCTCTAAGTCAAAGCTTGAAGATTTCATGCAAGACTATTTCTTCTTTTTTAGGAAAATATTTATTGAAGTACTTAAATGTAAACAGTCTACTTAAGAGAGGACTATTTTGTAAAATAGAGACTAGGGTTTCATAGGTTATAAAAAGAATGAGAGAAGAGAAGGGGGGAAGCTAGCCAAGAGGAGAAAAATCCCCCCTACTCTAAGAAACCTGAAATCATGCATTCCTCCATCTTTTTGATTAGTTATTTAACAAACATGCAAGGCTAAACTCGTTTTCTTGGTTGCAAAGACATGGAAACCTTCGGATTTTAAGAACTGTGAGATTCATTTTACCTTTTCTTTTCAGTTTATATGATGAATATGTTTGTTCTCCTATGCTTATTTTTTCTATGATTGTTTATTTTAATTGCTAGAGCGGACTCTAAGTTTTTATTGTAGACAATCTATTGCTAAGTTTGATATCAAAACCGGAGTTATGGTATATGAACTTGTGAAGGAACTGGGTTTAATAATTGTGGCGGATCTACATTTTTAATCTTAGGGAGAACATTCAATCAAATCAAACATAGACTGCGGACAGTTATGTTTTCTTGATTAATAAACTTATTTAGTTCTTAAGGCTGCCATTGAATTAAATTACTAGTGCGGACACTGTGGTTGTTTGATGGTTAGGGTTAGTTATATGACGGATCCATTAACTAATCAATGTTAAGAAGAGATAAATATTCAAAATATAAATTGATGTTTTGTTTCCATAATCAGTTTTGATTTCTATAGGTGGATGTGTGCTTGCGACCAAGGTTTGTTTTCTTGATAATTTTCTGATTTTATTAAATTTTGTTTGATAGTTTTCTGTTTTCTTTTGCTTTAGCCTAGATAACGTCTAAACCCCCCCCAAATTGCATATCATCTAGCATAAAAATCTGACTTGAACCTTCTTCGTGGGATCGACCACTTGCTTGCTCTATACTATCTTGTGTGTTGTGTTTGAAGCTAGGGTAATTAATTTGTGCGACCGCAACATCGCAACATGCCCCACGTACAGGGCTTCAAAATTTCTCACTCAACCATCTCACCAAGTCATGTGCCTTATCTCTTGAGGATTTTCAACCTCAGTTTGATGTTTGGAAATTATGCGTAATGGGTTATGTCTCTGGTAAAAGCCCAGGCTTCAAGGCTCTCAATGGCACTAGCTCTTCAGTTTGGACGTGTGAAGCTTCACTCACTATCCATGATTCTAGGTGGTTGATCTACAGATTCAGCCGTGAAGAGGACAAGAACTCTATACTCTGTGGTGGTCCTTACATGGTTTATGGGAGGCCTCTCATTTTAAAATCAATGCCTCGTTTCTTTGATTTTTCCAGTGAAGAGATGTCAAGAATCCCGGTTTGGGTCAGATTTCCAAACCTCCCTCTCTGTTGTGGGTCTCCCTCTTGCTTGTCCAAGATAGCTAGTGTTCTGGGAAAGCCTATTCAAAGTGATCATATGACTTCTACACTTTCTCATATGTCATATGCTCATGTATTAGTTGAAATAGACCTTCGAGAGGATCTCCAACACTCTGTTGCAGTGTCTCTGCCGTCTGGACCTCTCCTTCATCAAAAAGTTGTCTATGAAGCTATGCCCAAATTATGTAACTATTGTAATGTCCTTGGACATACTCGGCTTCTCTGCCCTAAAGTCGCTGCTAGCGCAACTGAGGACACGGTTGTTAATGCATCGAATATGCAAACTGGGAAAGGGAGTGTTTTTGGACATATGGGTCCTCAGACTTTGCCAACTCACACTAGGGTGCAACAACAAACTACTTCTCCAGTAGCCCTAGTTCCTTCTGTAGAACCCACAAAAACAGTTGCTAAGGATAATGAATTGGCCTCTTGTGATGCTTCTGTAGGATGGACTACAGTTGAACCTAGGCAAAAAGCAAATAAACACATTCGTAACACCCCTAAAGGGAAGGAAATCATTATAACTGACATAGAAACTGTTGTGAACCCAAGAACAGAAATAACTCCACCCATCTGTGCTCATGCAGTTGATCCTCCAAGTGTAGGGGTCTTAGCTAGTGCCGATGTGGCTTCACTGAATGCTGATAATAGAAGGGCCTCCCCTCCCTGTGTATCCTCACCTGTAGGGAATGGCTGATAACCGTAATAGTTAATGGTAGCTTGTTTTATAATATTACTCTCTATATCTCTTCTAGAAGTAGCTGTCGGTTTTGGATTATGTAGGGTCTCATGGCATGGTAATGTAGTTCTTGGCTTCCTTCTAGCCTCATTGTTGTTGGTAGTATTGATCAAAGGTGTTTGTTTACTTAGTCAAAGGTAGTTTGTTATCTTGTTAGGCATGTGGCCGATCTGTTTTGTTCAAGGGAGCTTGTTCCCTTCTATCCAAAGGAGCATGTTCTCCTTGGCTGCTTATATCTGTATTATTGTAGTACTGGTGTGAAGCCCGAGAATAAAGTATACAAAGAGGGGGAGGTTTATAATAATTCCAAATGTTGTTATAATATAAAATAAAGTAATAATAATAATAAAAATTAAAAAAAAAATACTGAAAAAAAAATAAATAAATAAGGGGTGAAAGATGGGGCCAAAATGGAATTAAGAAGAGATGGGACTATAAATACCCATCCCTTCTCTCATCCATGGCCGGCTGATAATAAGAATAAGGAGGGGGGAGAATTTCAGATTTTTCTTTCATCAAAACTTGGAGTAAACACCTAAAATTAGTAAACCCAAATAAGCCTTGGAATTATAAAGTGGAGGAACACAATCGGGTGGAAGAATTAACAAGAAGAAAAGTGAAGAATTGGTGAAGAAAAGAGGGGGAAGAGTGGCTGACAACATACAAGGAGAAGAAGGCTAAGATTCTTCTAAAATTTGTGAAGTAAAGTTTAGATTCCATCCAAGTAAGGAGTTCTAATTCCAATTTCTATGAAATCAACTTCAATTTGATTAGAAGTTTATGCCTTTCTTGAATTGGGAATTAGGTTTCTTTAACATAAAATGTTGGGAAAATGCAGAAATGAGTGAGGTTAAATGGATTAGATTAATCTAAGTGCCTTAAAGAAGAAGAAGAAATGAGTGCATAAAAGAGAGGAAGGGAACTCTTGGTTCCCTTGGCCACGTTCTCTGCTGGATACAGCAGAGAGGGAATGAGAACTTATGACGTGTTTAATTAATTAATTTGGTACCAGTGACCTTAGGAGGACATAAAAGGAGACGGGAATGCCATGAATAAAGGGAAGGCATGGCTGTGACTGATGAGGAAGCAGGGATTTAAGATGAAATGGAGATACCTTCTTCCTTAGCAAAACAGGACAGGTTCGTTGCCCTATTTCCTGGGGGGATTTTGGACCTGAAAACTACAAAATTTAGGGAGGGTCCCCTCATAGAAGTGTAGCTAGGAGTGTTAGCTTTCCAACGAATCTGACCTCGCCTAATTTGGAGTCCTAGAACTCCAGATACAAATAAAAAACTAAGGAGAGGTCGAGCTGCCACCCCTGTTGGCAGATTCGGCCAAGTTGATAAAACAACAAAATTTAGCCATATCAAGTGTAGAATTTATTTTCTTGCCTTTCATAAAGTGTGTCTTGATCTTTAAAAAGAATAAACTGTAATAAAAAATTGAATTTATGATGTCCACTTGGACTACTAATGAGCTGAAAAGTTAAAGGATAATAGTGAGGAATGTATGTGATGAGAAAGAAAAGATTTGGTAAAAGAGAAATGAATATTATTTTCAATGTTGATGTTGCATGTGATATGTGGATTAATATGGGATAATGATGGGTGTTTGTGGTTTCAGGAGGAACCGCAGGAGGAGTACAACAACCACAGGGGAACGCAAGTCGAGCGTCCACAACAGGTAGGTACTCGGTACCTATATCTCCTCTAGTTAATAATTATTTTAACTAACTTGTGAACTATAAAAATTTGGTGCTTATTGATGAAAAAAAAAAGGGAAAGGAAAGGTTAAATGACAAAAAATAAAATGGAACGGAGAACTAGATTTAATTTATGGGTTCTTTTGGAGGAAATAGATAGTAACAAGGAATTTTGGTAATGATTGTTTCTTGAATTTGATTTGTTGTCCCTGATATGGGAGGCTAATGATGTTAACCAACCTGGATAACATCGGCATTACTGGTACGTGAGAGGAAAAATATAAACTTGATTAACTATTTGGTTTCAGAATAGTTAATGATATTGGCACGTGATGTCGATATCGGCAAAATTTATAAAATTGATTAACTATTCGGTTTCAGAATAGTTAATGATATCGGCACGTGATGTCGATATCGGCAAAATTTATAAACTTGATTAACTATTCGGTTTCAGAATAGTTAATGATATCGGCACGTGATGTCGATATCGGCACGTGATGTCGATATCGGCACGTGATGTCGATATCGGCAAAATTTATAAACTTGATTAACTATTCGATTTCAGAATAGTTAATGATATCGACACGTGATGTCGATATCGGCAAAATTTATAAACTTGATTAACTATTTGGTTTCATAATAGTTAATGATATCGGCACGTGACGTCGATATCGGCAAAATTTATAAACTTGATTTGCTTTCCGAGGTGAAAGCTAATGATGTCAAGAATTTTGACATTGGCATACCTGAGAACCTCCCAAGGTAATATGGAACAATGATTAACTATTTTAGTTTTAAAAATAGTTAATGACACAAATGTTTACATTTGTGTCGGCATTTTCATTAAACTAATTAGTTGTTCCAAGACGGGCAACTAAAGACACTAATGGAGGTCATTTGTGTCAGCAATAGTCCTTCTGATGAGGGGGGGAAGAAGTAGTTAACAGAGAAAAAAAAAAAAAAAAAAAGAGAGAGAAGAAGAATAAAGAATTCTTATATAACCAAAAAAAGGGGGTTTGTGGTTGTATTTAGAATCTCATATGATTTAAGTATATATATATATGTTGTTTAATTTTATTATGTAAATTGCTTGTATTTTAATCATTTGTTTTTAATTATATGGAAAATTTATATTTCTACAGGTCCCTCCCATTCACGTTAGGAATAGATTTAAAGTTCTTTGATCCCTTTTCGTATAAGTTAGGAACTTAGGGATTTGTGGTGTAATTTTGTCATGCAGTAAACATGTAGCCTATATGGAATACTCTATTCGTAATATTTTGTTTCTGAAATATTAAATGTATCAACCTATGCTTGGAATATTAGAATGTACTAGACTATGTTAGAATATTAAACTATGTTGTGTATATATATATATATTTATATGAAATTTCGTGTTGAAATTGGCTCTTTTAATTATTAACTTGTGTATGTGATGTAAGATGGAGTTTGGGAATGAATATTGTCCTGAGCATAATCTAGAATGAGTTATGTAGTTAATTGTATTAAACATGGATGTGATTGTGGATGAGATGTGATTCAAAATGTGTGCAGGTACATTGTCGATAACTTGGGATCTCCTGGTATAGAGGAGACTCTGCCGAAATTTCGTTAGGGGGAGAGATTAACGAATAAGCTAATAGAAAAATTAGGGTTGTTACAACTGGTCTCCAACTTGTTTTTTATCTATACAATTCTTACATTTGATAAAAAAAAAATGTAATAATCTAATATGCAACCCACAATTATATGTTAAAGTGTGTGTGTGAAAATAAAGGTTTAAGAATACTTGTTAAATGAGTATGAGAGCAAAATCAAGTGATAACAATGCAAGAGTTTGTAAACTTGAATATTTTAAGAAGTATTCTGATAGACATTGATAAGAATATTTACTAAGATGCGTCTGAAGAGTCAATAAAATTCCTCCTTACTCTGCCATCCTAATAACAGTTTTGTCAAATGGTTTTAATAATAGCAAAAAAAAAAAAAACAGTTAGTAAGTTAGTTTTTTTTTGTCAACTACTGCCCTATCCCCCAACCAAAATGAGACATTGTCCTCAATGTCCTAAGGTAGAAAGATAGAGTATAGAAAACATCACCTGAAACAAACACTAACAAACCTGAAACACACTTAAACAAATATAAGAAATAACAAAACAAAATAATGTGCTATTAACAAAACCAAAAGACACAAGGTTTTACAAACAAAGGCTCAAATCCAATTTAAGCTTTTAGCGGCTTTCCGTAGTTGACCAATTTATGCAACTCATGGAGGGATCAATTACAGGGATGAAAGATTGTAGTTGGTCAATCAATTGTTCAACAATAGCAATAGAGATTATGATTTGTCGTGCCAAAGATGTTGGAAATTATTGTTCCACATCTTGATCAAGAAAAGATAACAAATTATCATAAAAACCATTAACATTTAACAAACCTATAAGTTTATAGTGAATGTGTAGTTGGGCCCAAGAGGAAATTTGAAAGATCTCTTCCAATGTGCCTAGACCACTTGGTAAGGCAATAAAGGCGTCAGTATGGTTAAACATTGTATTCATTCGATTAGACATTGTGGAGACCTATAGTTCCTCTCTGATTGTTTTTCCAATGATGTCTCCTTTTGCTAAAGCTTTGAGGACGACCCCCAAAACTTGACTGCCTCCTAAGAATGCAGTTGTTGACACGCTCCCCATTAACCCAAGGCTGCCTCCCCTATATACTAAATGAATCTTTCTCTCAGCTAATATCTGACCAAGATGATTTGCAGATTCTATAAACTCTTTTTTCTTTCCCAGGACTAGATCCACAAAAAACACAAATATTTTTTATTTTAAGAGCTGAGGATTCTGCCATTTCAAGACCTGTCTATGCTTGTAGAATGTATGGGTTGAGCAGAAATGAAGGGAAGAAGAAGAAGGTTTTATACATGAGAAAAAGAAAATGCAATCATATCACTTATATGGAAGCCAGCTGGAGTCTCTCTCTCTCTCTTTCTTCCTTTTTTTTGTTCTTTTTTTTAAAAAAGCATGTGTATGTACAGGTAGTTGTGATTGTGGCTCATATCTTCCCTTGGTTTTACATCCAAGAACGGCTTAAATGCCCTCTATAGGTCGGAGATTGGCTTCCCATCGAGTTTTCTTAAAAACTGGCAAACATGGTTTTTTTATAGTCAGATTCCCAAGACTATGATGAGCATGTTCTTTATGAAAATGGGGCCATAAATCATGAATTGCATGATGCATATCTCCACTATGATGAGACTTAAGAGTCAACAGTAGATTATCTAAAAACTCTCTATGTTTTGAAATAAATCCCACCTTTTGATAATTTTCATAGGTTTTGTAGAATGCATATGAGTCCTTGAACATGGTGGGCCAGTAAAATCCACTTTGTAAGATTTTTGTAGTCGTCTTTTTTGACAAGAAATGATCCCCACATGCCTTAGAGTGACAAAATTTAATGACACTACTTACCTCATTGTCAGGAATGCATCTTTGAAATATTTGATCAGGATAATATTTGAATAAGTAAGGGTCATCCCAATAAAGGTTTTGCACATCGCTCAAAAACTTTCTTTTATCTTGGTTATCCAAATGAGCTGGCAAAAATCCTGAAGCAAGAAAATTGCTATTTTTAGCAAACCAAGGCATTGAACTAAGAGAAAGTAAAGATTCATCAAGAAAGTAATCATCGATTGGTGTGATGTTGGATGTTGAATCTATTGTCAATTTTGACAAATGATCTGTGACAACCTTTTCGGTGCCTTTTTCATCCTCAATTACTTCTTGTTTGGTCATGGTATGAGAAAATGGAAGTGTTAGTGGGGAATCATTCTTTTTTTTTTTTCAATGTTCAAATTCAACCCCTTCCTTACCCTCAGAGATTGACTCATCATCTTTCTCACAAGGTTCAAGAGTGGGTTTTTCAATAACCTTACCACTATGAAGAGTGATGACTGATTTGACTTGATCCATGTGTTGGCTTCCGAAACTACTTGCATTTACATTGTATTGCCCCTTTGGATTTTGGTGTGGTTGAGATGGAAACTTACCGTTCTCTTGAAAACTGAGAGTAGATGTGAATTTTGCAAGAGCATCTTTAAAACCTGTCATGCTTAGAGCAAGTTGAGTGTTGATTGTCTCTTGCTTTTCAATGAATGCATGCAACATTTCCTCAAGATTTCTTCTAGGAGGTGGAGCACAAGGAGGTGCATATCCATGATAATTTTGGAAATTATGATGTGCTTGAAACGGTGGCTGCGAAGTTTGTGCATTATTGTTATCACTCTTCCAACTAAAATTTGGGTGATTTCTCCAACTAGGGTTGTATGTTTGCGAGTATGGGTTATGATTGGGCCTTTAGAAACTGTTTAAAGCATATGCATGTTCATAGAGGCATTCCTTAAAAGAAGGAAAAGTTGGACAGTCATTGGTTGCATGTTCATTTGTTTCACAGATTTGACACACAATGTCTTGAACAAATTTTAATTGACCACTCTTTTTACATTTAAGTGCCTCGACTTTTCTAGCTAAAGATGCAAATTTGGCTTGGAGGTCATGATCTTCCCTAAAGTTTTAAATACCTCTACTAGATGTATGAGGTTGAGTTTTACCCGGTGACTCATCAGTGCTCGTAGTGTCCTAATTTTGAGCATCTTCAGCTAGCAAGTTGATTAGTACTTAAAAATGCATATTTATCAAGGTTTTATATCATCATTTTGCACTTAAAGTATCAATAACTCCTTAACTAAAGCATGTTTTATACTAACAGGTCTAATACTATAAAATGCCTTAATATATGATAAATGTTCATCTTAAATGCAGGCCTATCACATAAATCAAAGGATTGATTGATGAGTTCAAGCATGGAAATTGAAAGGACAAAGAGAGGGCCAAACTCAGAAAAGAGATGTTGGTGCATCCAAACTGGAACACTATTCGGTAATTGGGTCATATCTCGAGTTCTAGATGTCAAAATGATCTCAAATTTTTACACAAATGCAGTAAGACATAGGCCTACAACGTTCATGTTTTCATCAAGATATAACAAGGCTGTTTTCAAGTTCAAATTATAGCAACAACGGACAAGTCGGAATCTGTCCTGCAGCCCGCATATTGTTCAGTGATTGGCCCATATCTGGAGTTCTAGAAGTCCAAATGACCTCCATTTCTTTTCCTGAAAAGCTGAGTCAATTTCCTACAACTTTCATGTTTTTAAGTGGACCCAGTTCTGATGCTAGCATTTTCGTTTTATTCAGACAAGAAGATAAGGATTTTCACAAAGTCAAGAGTTGGCCACCCACTCAACAATTAGTCATCAAATCAATAATTCTGAATTTTGGCCTATAAAAGGAGGCATTTTCCATGTATTTAGGGGCTTGGTTGTTCATATCAAGTTGATGCTCTTTATTTCTCTCTTTATATTTTTTTTGTAATTTTTAAGTTTTGTTTTCATTAATATCTTGTTTATGCTTTTCATTTCCTTTCCTTTACTTAGGTAACATGTATTTTCTTTATGTTCTTGTTTTGTTTATTTATGAGTCTCTTCTTCATTATGTTTAGCTAAGTTTATTATGTCAAGGTGAAAAGGTTATACTAATGGTGTAAGAATAAATATAGTGTAAACTCAACATGGATCTTAATGTTTAATATTAACATGTCTTGTCTTTTTATCTTACTAATTCTTAATACCTTACTTGTTAAATGGTTAATCTAGATTTGTGCTGTATAACACTTGGTACAACAAATGCTTGGCACTCTCATAGCCCAACCGTATGGTATTACCTACACCTGTGCTATGAAAGGAACTTGATTTGTTGTTAACATCAGTTAACATCATGAATTCCTGACAATATTTAAAAGTTTGGTGTTACTTAAATAAGATAATTAATATGATCATGTTAATAATTTATAATGAGCTATTAATGAGAAATCAACCGATTGGAACCTCCTTTGTGTGTGGTTTCCAGTTGAATAATAAGAGTTTATACTATACTTGTTTGAAATACCATTAGTGGATCCTCTAACCTTGACATTTGTTTTTATCATTATTTAATCCTTACATTAATCTTCCATCTCAAAGTTCTCATTAATTTCTTCCTCCTCCTCTTCTTTTTATTACTACTACTACTACTACTACTAATATTATTATTATTATTATTATTATTATTATTATTATTATTATTATTATTATTTACATTCTTGTCATATTTTATATACGTTAAGTATGCTCTGTGTTTGGTCAAGGATCTTGATATTGTTGGTCTTGCCTTATTCATTCGCATTAGAAATCTATTTATATTATATAATATATCTCTTTGATCTTTTCATAAACTTAGTATATAGGCTGGAAACCTGTGACCCGATCTTTTAGATTATTCTCAAGTATAACAACGCCACGTACTGAGTATTGTTGTTGTTGTTATTATTATTATTATTACTATTACTATTACTATTACTATTACTATTACTATTATTGTTGTTATTATTGTTGTTGTGGTTATTGTTGTTGTCTTGTTATTTATAATTTATACAATTAGCCTCTATATGGTTCGACCCCGGTCTTGCCGGGTTATTTATTACTTCAACACTCTTGCATTTGGGAGAAGACATCAATATTTTGGTCGTGTAAAGTTTTTGGCGCCGTTGCCGAGGAGATAAATTCTTGTACAAATTATAGTATTTATTTTGTTTTCTCTTTTCACTTTTCTTGTATCTAACTTTGTTTCTTTTGTTTTGTTTCCTTTCCTTTTATTTTCTTCTTCCTTTTATTCTCTTTCTACACGTGCATGAGTGTTTGGTTACATATATTAAGTGGTAGACTTTGTAGGGTATCTTCATCATTTTCAGAAAATATGGCCGAAGAAGATAACCAGTCACTTCATAATAAGAATAATGAGAATAACCGTGTTAGGAAAATTAGAGACCACATGAATCCCACAAGAACAAGTGCACCCTCATGCATAGTTTTCCCTCCTGATGCATCCCATTTTAATTTTAAGCCAGGCATTATTCAACTTTTACCTTCTTTTCATGGCTTAGATCTAGAAAATCCATACTTGCATTTGAGAGAATTTGAAGAAGTTTGTAACACCTATAATGACTTAAATTGTAGCATGAATACCATTAGATTAAAGCTTTTTCCCTTTTCATTAAAAGATAAAGCTAAAACATGGCTACAAAAACTTAGGTCAGGATCCATTCGTACTTGAGATGAAATGCAACAACAATTTTTAAAGAAGTTTTTTCCATCTCACAGAACCAACTCTTTCAAAAGACAAATCACCACTTTCACCCAAAAATCAGGTGAAACATTTTACCAATGTTGGGATAGGTATCGAGACTTGCTTAATACTTGCCCTCATCATGGTTTTGAAACATGGAGATTGGTTTCATAATTTTATGAAGGGTTAACACCTAAAGATAGGCAAATGGTAGAATTGATGTGCAATGAAACTTTTGAAGATAAAGATCCTAATGAAGCATTGGAGTACCTAGACTTGCTAGCTGAAAATGTGCAAAATTGGGACATTACGGGCACTTATGAGGCACCAAGTAAAACCTAACCTCATACATCTAGTGAAGGTATGTATAACCTCAGGGAAGATCATGACCTCCAATCCAAGTTTGCATCTTTAGCTAGAAAAGTCGAGGCACTAGAATTGAAAAAGAGTGGTCAATTAAAATATGTTCAAGACATTGTGTGTCAAATCTGTGAAACAAATAAACATGCAACCAATGATTGTCTAACTTTGCCTTTTTTCAAGGAATGCCTCTATGAACAAGCCCATGCTTTAAACAGTTTCCAAAGGCCCAATCATAACCCATACTCACAAACATACAATCCTGGTTGGAGAAATCTCCTAAATTTTAGTTGGAAGAGTGACAACAATAATGCACAAACTTCGCAGCCACCATTTCAAGCACACCATAATTTCCAAAATTCTCATGGATATGCACCTCCTTAAGCTCCACCTCCCAAAAGAAATCTTGAGGAAACATTGCATGCATTCATTGAAAAGCAAGAGGCAATCAACACTCAACTTGCTCAAGGCATGATAGATTTTAAAGATACTCTTGCAAAGTTAACATCTGCTCTCAGTTTTCAAGAGAAAGGTAAGTTTCCATCTCAACCACACCAAAATCCAAAGGGGCAATACAATGCAAATGCAAGTAGTTATGGAAGTCAACATATGGATCAAGTCAAATCAGTCAACACTCTTCGCAATGGTAAGGTTATTGAAAAACCCACTCTTGAACCTTGTGAGAAAGATGATGAGTCAATCTCTAAGGGTAAGGAAGGGGTTGAATCTGAAAATTGTCAAGAAAAGACTGATTCTCCGCCAGCACTTCCATTTCCTCATGCCATGACCAAACAAAGGAAATTCAATCACAATTCTAAAATCCTTGAAACTTTCAAACAGGTAAGGATCAATATATCTTTGTTGGATGCTATTAAACAGGTACCTTCCTATGCTAAATTTTTGAAAGATCTATGCACTGTGAAGAGAAAACTGAATGTGAAAAAGAAAGCATTTTTAGCCGAACAAGTAAGTGTTATTCTTCAGAACAATAATGCTTTGAAATATAAAGACCCTGGTTGTCCTACAATTTCTTGCTTTATTGGAGAACATAAAATTGAAAGAGCTTTACTTGATCTTGGAGCTAGTGTGAATTTACTTCCATATTCGGTTTTTCAAAGTCTCAATATAGGTGAGTTAAAACCAACTTATGTAACTCTTTTACTTGCTGATAGATCTGTAAAAGTGCCTAGAGGAATAGTTGAGGATGTGTTAGTACAAGTTGATAAATTCATTTATCTTGTGGATTTTATTGTCTTGGACACGCAACCTGTTGAAGCATGTAATTCATTTCCTGTTATTTTAGGACGTCCGTTTCTTGCAACTTCTAATGCATTAATTAATTGTAGGAATGGACTAATGAAGTTATCTTTTGGAAACATGACATTGGAGATGAATATTTTCAACATTTGCAAGCAACCTAGAGATGATAATGATTTACAAGAAGTAGATCTTATTGAAGAATTAGTTCATAATCAACTTGAATCTACTTTGAGTAAAATTGAGTTGGATGAATCTGAAGATTTACAAATGATTTATTCTCAGGAAGAAATCATGGATGAAAAAGGCACCAAAAATGTTGATGTTGATCTTTTGTCAAGAGTGACAACAGATTTGACATCTAACATCCCACCAATCGATGATTACTCTCCTGACAAATCCTTACTTTCTCTTAGTTCAATGCCTTGGTTTGCTAAAAATGTCAATTTTCTTGCTTCAGGAGATTTGCCAGCTCACTGGAGTACTGAAGACAAAGGAATTGAATGAAGTGAAGAACTTTTATTGGGATGACCCTAACTTATTCAAATATTGTCCTGATCAAAAATTTCAAAGATACATTCCTGACAATGAGGTAAGTAGTGTCATTAAACTTTGTCATTCTGAAGCATGTGGGAGTCAATTCTCATCAAGAAAGACAATTGCAAAAATCTTACAAAATGGATTTTATTGGCCCACAATGTTCAAGGACATGCATGCATTCTGCAAAACTTGTGAAAATTGTCAAAAAGTTGATACTGGTAAAAAAGTTTTGCTTTATAATTCTTGACTCCATTATTTTCTGAAAAAATAAGATCATGATGGAGCGATCCATTTATTTTGAAACATGTGTATCCTTATGGGGCCCTTGATATTGAGAATTCAAAGAATGACAATGTTTTGAAGGTAAATGGACATTGTTTGAAAGCTTACTTTGATGAGTTTCTTAGTGAAAATGAATCCATTAGTTTGAATGATCTTGTAGATAAAGGTTGATTATTTTGTTTTTCTCACATTTTTTTGTGTTCCTTTTTGGTGTGACTTTTTGATGCGAACCTCATGATCATTTGGTCATGCAACCCACACACAAAGACACCAATTCCCGGAAAGCCAAATAAATCAGGTTTGATAGGAGTGTGACACAAAGATAACTTGTACCTAGACACCAGCACTATTGGAAATGTAAACCCCCACCCAATGAATATTGATTCGCGAATGAGAAGTATAAGGATGACGCCATGAAGACAGTTGTTCTTCGATAAGTCATTTTTCAGTTCTTTAGAGAACCATGGAAGGGAGATTATCTCACCAACACACACACACACACACAAAGTGCAGCAAACAAAAAGTTTTATTAATCTGAATTCTCTAACCTACATGTCTTGTTATGCCTTTATTTATACTGACTCTAGACTTAAATAAGCCCTAATGGACCCCTTATGTGGACTTATATGATGTCCACTTACAATTAAACCCAAATAATATAAATAAACCCTAAACTAAAAAAGAAAATAACAATAAAATAAATAAATCTGAATTTAATATCCTAAATATAATAGGATCAAATTTGTTGCTTTTTAGAAGTCCCATATAAGCTAGGAGAATCAAATCTGAAGGTGGAATTAATTCTGAAATCTTCTTTCCTTTTTGTAGCTAGGATGAATAAGGAATCCTTGTAAGAAAAGGATTCTGAAACATTTATATGAATCCTTGCCACACTTGGAAACTATGTTGCAGCCCATTAAAGATCTTTGTAGAATTAGGAGATTCCCAAAATAAGCTGCCACATCCTTTTAGGAAAAGAATCCTAGCCAAATAGGAAGTCCACAAGTCAAAAGGAAGTAAATAACAAAACCCATACAACCTCTATTGACCCGTGTTAGGATGCCTTACTGAACTTCAATTGACATGATATTTTAACCCAAGGTAGGATCACATGTCAGGAGACTCCACGTAAAATTTCAGCTCGATCCAATGGTAGGATTGAGAATTATGACTCTTTCCATAACACTGGATAGTTGCACATTTTACGTCAAAATCTGAATTTAACCTTTCCTGGATCGTATCACTTTTGTTTTGCCAGTCTCTCTCACCCTGGTCAAATGGCGGATAACAGTACTCTATGACTCTTAAGTCGGTTATTTCAGTTTCCCATGATAACTGATATCTGTGTATATATTTGTACAATTCTTTGCTTTTTCTCCTTTCTTTGAATATCTCCTCCAATTCTCATTTGAAAATGGACACCAGTCTTGAAAAATTGAAAAAGTATTTTCCCGCTCTGCCTCAGAATGCGATTACAAAAATTTATCATGCTAAATGTGAAAGATTGAGGTTGTTAATGAACCATGGAATTCCTGAAGATATTCGTTGGCTAATTGAAGCAAAGGTCCGATTATCAGGTGAGTCCTCTAATTCTTTCATTTCATACATGCCTGGTACAGGTAAAAGCACTTTTGCAAAGAAACATCGTGCAAAACGACTGAAAGTCTGTCACAGATGTTGCAGATGGACTTGTAATACGACATGTCGTTCTTTAGGAATGGTATCTGTAAACCGTGAAGATAAAATACAATTCATTAAGGATGGCCTGAGTAAGGGGTCTTTAGATAATCTTCTATTGACTCTTAAGACACACCCTAGTGGAGATGTGCATCGTGCAATTTATGATTTATGGCCACAATTCCATCAAGAACATGCTCGACTTAGTCTTGGGAATCTGACTAAAAAAGACCCTATTTGCCAATTTTTAAGAAAACTGGATGGGAAACCTATCCTCGACCCATAGAGAGCGTTTAAGCCGTTCTTGGACGTAAAACCAAGGAAATATGTGAGACACAATCACAACTACCTGTACATACACATGCTTTTTCAAAATAAATAAATAAATAAAGAGAGAGAGAGAGAGAGAGAGACTATAGTTGGCCTACATATAGGTGGTATGATTGCATTTTTAATTTCTCATCTATAAATTCTTTTCTTCCTTCCTTTCATTTCTACTCAACCCATACATTCATCAAATATAGAAGTGTGTAGAAATGGCAGGTTCCTCAAGTCATCACATAAACAATATTTGTCTTTTTGATGGATCCAGTCCTGGGAAAGAAAAAGAGTTTTCAAAATCAGCAAATCATCTTGGTCAGGTACTAGCTGAGCGAAATATTCATTTAGTGTATGGAGGAGGCAGCCTTGGGTTAATGGGGGGAGTGTCAATAGCTGCATTTTTATGAGGTAGTCAAGTTTTGGGGGTTGTCTGACACGACCAAAACCTTGATGTCTTTTCCCAAGTGCAGGAGTGTCGAAGTAATAAATAACCCGGCAAGACCGGGGTCGAACCACAAAGAGGTTAATTGTATAAATTATAAATAACAAGACAACAACAACAACAACAACAACAACAACAACAATAATAATACTCAGTACGTGGCGTTGTTATACCTGAGAATGATCTAAAGATCGGGTCACAGGTTTCCAGCCTATATATTGACTTTATGAAAAGATTAAAGATATATATTATATAATATAAACAGAATGTAAATAATTATAATAATAATAATGATAATAATAATAATAACAGAAGATGAAGAAATTAATGAGAACTTTGAGATAAAAGATTAACGTAAGGATTAAACAATGATAAAAACAAATGTCAAGGTTAGAGGATCCACTAATGGTACTTCAAACAAGTATAATATAAACTCTTATTACTCAATTGGAAACCACACATAAAGGAGGTTCCAATCATATTATAAATTGTTAACATGATTACATTAGTTATCTTATTCGAATAAAGCTAATACTTGTAAATGTTGGCAGACATTCATGATTATAACTTATGTTAACAACAAATCAAGTTCCTTTCATAGCTCAGGTGTCGGTTATACCATACAGTATGAGCTATGAAAGTGCCAAGTATTTGTTGTACCAAGTGTTATACAACATAAATCTAGATTAACCATTTAACAAGCAAAGTATTAAAAGTGAACAAGATAACAAATATAAAACATGTTAGTATCCAACGTTAAGGTCCATGTTAAGTTTATATTATACTTATTCTTACACCATTAGTGTACCCTTTTCACCTTGACATAATTAACTTAGCTGAACATAATGAAAGAAAGAAACATAAATGAACAAGATAAGAACATAAAGGAGAAAGAGGTTAACTAAGTAAAGGAAAGGAAATGAAGTGCATAAACTTGATATTAATGAAAGCAAGACATAAGCAATACAAAGAGAGAAAGCAATAGCATGATCTTGATCTGGAAACCAAGATGCCTCAATACATGGTAAGTGCCTCCTTTTATAGGCCAAAATTTGGAACTATTGATTTGTTAATTAATTGATGAGTGGGTGGCCACATCTTGACTTGGTGACAATCCTTATCTTCTTGTCTGAACAAGACGTCATTGCTAACATCATAATTTGCCCAGAATCCTCAGGAATGTTCTAGGAAATTGTCTCAGCTTTCCAACAAAAAAAAGATGAGGTCATTTGGACTTCTAGAACTCAAGATATGGGCTGAACACTAAATAGTGTCTGGGCTGCAGGACAGCTTCGGACTTCTTCGTTGTTCCTTCAGTTTGGACTTCAAAACGGCCTTTTTAAATCTTGGGCTCCCATGAAAGTTGTAGGCCTTTGTCTTACCTTTCCATCCATATAAAATGGACCTAAATCCGAGATCTAGAGCTCCAGATATGATCCAATTACCGAGCAATGTTCCGGTTTGGACTGCACCGGCATCTCTTTTCTAAGTTTGGCCATCTCTTTGTCCTTTCACTTTCAATACTTAAACTCATCAATCAATCCTTTTATTTATGTGATAGGCCTGCATTTAAAATGATCATTTACCATAAATTAAGGTATCTTATAGTATCAAACTTGTTATTATAAAACATGCTTTAGTTAAGGAGTTATTGATACTTCAAGTGCAAAATGATGATATAAAACCTTGATAAACATGCACTTTTAAGTACTAATCATTGTCCCCAAAGCTTTAGAACAAGGGGACATCATTGGAAAAACAATTGGAGAGGAATTACAGGTCCCCACAATGTCTGATCAACTAAATGCAATGTTTAACCATGCTGATGCCTTCATTGCCTTACCAGGTGGTCTGAGCACATTGGAAGAGATCTTTCATATTTCCTCTTGGGCCCAACTGCACATTCACCATAAACCCATAGGTTTGTTAAATGTTAATGGTTTTTATGATAAGTTGTTGTCTTTTCTTGATCATGCTGTGGAACAAGAATTTCTAACATCTTCAGCACGACAAATCATAATCTCTGCTGCTACTACTGAACAATTTATTGACCAACTACAATCTTTCATCCCTGTAATTAATCCCTCCATGAGTCGCATAAATTAGTCAACTAAGGAAAGCTGTAAAAAGCTTAGATTGGATTTGAGCCTTTGTTTGTAAAAACTTTGTATCTTTTGGTTTTATTATTGTGTTTTGTTGTTTCTTATATATTGTTTAAGTGTGTTTTAGGTTTGTCAGTGTTCGCTATTTCAGGTGATGTCTTCTATACTATATCTTTCTACCTTAAGACATTGAGGACAATGTCTCATTTTGGTTGGGGGAAAGGGTAGTAGTTGATATTTAAAAAAAAAACTATATTTTTTATTTCATAAACTATTTGCAAAACTGTTGTTACTATGATGCAGAGTAAAAAGGAGTTTCTTTTGTTAAAGTGACTCTTGAGACGCATCTTAGTAAACATTCTTAACAAGGTCTATCAGAATACTTCTTGAAATATTCAGGTTTACAAAACTCTTGTATTGGTAGCACTTGATTCTGCTCATATGCTCATTTAACAAGTATTTTTTAAATCTTCATTTTCACACACACACTTTAACATATGATTGTGGGTTGCCCATTGGATTATTACATTATTTATGTTCTTTTGTTAGAGGTAACAACTAAGGGAAAGGGATAGTACATAATTTGCAAAAAAACAAAAAACAAAAAACAAAAAAAAATAATGATAATAAAAAGGTAGATAAGTTTGGTTTCGTAGCCTCCCTAACCTAAGCAATTAAGCCCAAAGGGGTGTTTTAACACTTAATACCCTAAAGTCAACTGACTTGGGAGCTATTGGCCCAACGCTTGTTACATGGGTTGAGGAGAAAAGCTTAAGGGAATCTAAGCTTTTTACGGCTTTCCTTAGCTGACCAATCTAGGCGACTCATGCAAGGATCAATGACAGGGATGAAAGATTGTTGTTGGTCAATCAATTGTTCAACAGTAGCAGCAGAGATTATGATTTGTCGTGCCGAAGATGTTAGAAATTCCTGTTCCACAGCTTGATCAAGGAAAGATAGCAACTTATCATAAAAACCATTAACATTTAACAAACCTATAGGTTTATGGTGAATGTGCAGTTGGGCCCAAGATGAAATATGAAAGATCTCTTCCAATGTGCCCAAACCACCTGGTAAGGCAATGAAGGCATCAGCATGGTTAAACATGGTATTCAGTCGGTGAGACATTGTTGGGACCTGTAGTTCCTCTCCAATTGTTTTTCCAATGATGTCCCCATTTGCTAAAGCTTTGGGGACAACCCCCAAAACTTGACTGCCTCCTAAAAATGCAGCCATTGACACACCTCCCATTAACCCAAGGTTGCCTCCCCCATACACTAATTGAATCTTTCTCTCAGCTAGTACCTGACCAAGATGATTTGCTGATTCTAAAAACTCGTTTTCTTTCCCAGGGCTGGATCCACCGAAAACACAAATATTTCTTATGTGATGACTTGAGGAACCTGCCATTTCTACACATTTCTATATTTGATGAATGTATGGGATGAGTAGAAATGAAGGGAAGGAAGAGAAGAATTTATAGTTAAAAAAATGAAAATGCAATCATACCACCTATATGTAGGCCAGCTGTAGTCTCACACTCTCTCTCTTTATTTATTTATTTTGACAAAGCATGTATGTACAGGTAGTTGTGATTATGGCTCACATCTTCCCTTGGTTTTACGTCCAAGAATGGCTTAAACGCCCTCTATGGGTCGGGGATAGGCTTCCCATCCAGTTTTCTTAAAAACTGGCAAATAGGGTCTTTTTTAGTCAGATTCCCAAGACTAAGTCGATCATGTTCTTTATGGAATTGTGGCCATAAATCATGAATTACACGATGCACATCTCCACTAGGATGCGTCTCAAGGGTCAATAAAAGATTATCTAAAGACCCCTTACTCAGGCCATCCTTAATGAATTGTATTTTATCTTCACGGTTTACAGATACCATTCCTAAAGAACGACATGTCGCATTACAAGTCCATCTGGCACATCTGTGACAGACTTTCAGTCGTTTTGCACGACGTTTCTTTGCAAAAGTGCTTTTACCTATTCCAGGCATGTGTGAAATGAAAGAATTGGAGGACTCACCTGATAATCGAACCTTTGCTTCAATCAGCCAACGAATATCTTTAGGAATTCCATGGTTCATTAACAACCTCAATCTTTCACACTTAGCACGGTAAATTTTTGTAATCGCATTCTGAGGCAGAGCGGGAAAATACTTTTTCAATTTTTCAATAGTGGTGTCCATTTTTAAATGAGAATTGGATGGGAGATTCAAAGAAAGAAGAAAGAGCAGAGAATTGCACAATTATATACACAGATATCAGTTATCATGGGAAACTGAAAGAACCGACTTAAGAGTCACGGAGTACCGTTATCCGCCATTTGACCGGGGTGAGAGAAACTTGAAAACATTGCCATTCTTTGGATTCTCGATATCACAGGCCCCATATGGATACACATGTTTCACAATAAAAGGACCGCTCCATCTTGATCTTAGTTTTCCAGGAAATAAATGGAGTCGAGAATTATAAAGCAAGACTTTTTGACCAACATTGAATGTTTTTCTCAGTATTTTCTTGTCATGAAACTCTTTGATTCTTGCTTTATGAATTCTTGAATTGTCATATGCATCATTTCTAATTTCCTCAAGCTCATTTATTTGCAATTTTCGCAGCTGACTAGCATCATCAATGTTTGAATTGAAAGCTTTAATAGCCCAATAAGCTTTATGTTCAATTTCCACAGGCAAGTGACAAGGTTTTCCATAGACTAGTCTATAAGGTGACATACCTAATGATGTTTTATATGCAGTTCGATAAGCCCAAAGTGCATCATTAAGTCTTAAAGACCAGTCTTTTCGATTAGGGTTCACCGTTTTCTCCAAGATCTGTTTGATCTCCCTATTAGCAAGCTCTACTTGTCCACTTGTCTGAGGGTGATAAGGGGTGGCAACTTTGTGTGTGATTCCATATTTCTTCATTAAAGAAGCAAATGGCTTGTTGCAGAAATGTGTTCCACCATCACTTATTATGGCTCGAGGAATGCCAAATCGACTCAAAATATTGTCTTTCAAAAACTTTATCACTGTTTTGTGATCATTGTTTCGACTTGGAATTGCCTCTATCCATTTTGAAACATAATCTACTGCGACTAATATGTACACGAAACCAAATGATGGAGGAAATGGACCCATGAAATCTATACCCCAACAGTCAAAGATCTCAATGACAAGAATAGGATTTAAAGGCATCATGTGACGTTTTGAAATAGATCCAACTTTTGACAATTTTCACAAGTCTTGCAGAATGCATGTGAGTCTTTGAACATGGTGGGCCAATAAAATCCACTTTATAAGATTTTTGCAGTTGTCTTTCTTGATGAGAAATGACCCCCACACATGCCTCAGAATGACAAAATTTAATGACACTACTTACCTCATTGTCAGGAATGCATCTTCGAAATATTTGATCAGGACAATATTTGAATAAATAAGGGTCATCCCAATAAAAGTTCTTCACTTCGTTCAAGAACTTTTCTTTTGTCTTGGGTACTCCAATGAGCTGGCAATTGTCCTGAAACAAGAAAAATAACAATATTAGCAAACCAAGGCATCGTAAAAACGGAAAATAAAGATTCATCGGGAAAGTAGTCATCGATTGGTGTGATGTCAGATTTCGAATCTGTTGTCAATCTTGACAAATGATCTGCAACAACATTTTCGGTGCCTTTCTTGTCTTTGATTGTGATATCAAATTCTTGAAGTAACAAAATCCACCGCACCAATCTAGCCTTAGAATCTTTCTTAGAAAGAAGATATTTCAATGCTGCATGATCACTAAAAACAACAACAGGTGAGCCAACAAGATAAGATTTGAATTTATCACAAGCAAATACTACTGCAAGTAATTCTTTTTCAGTGGTGGTGTAATTCATTTGAGCACTATTTAAAGTTTTACTTGCATAGTAAATCACATAAAGTTTCTTATTTTTTCTTTGTCCCAAGACAGCACCCACGGCATAATCACTAGCGTCACACATTATTTCAAAAGGTAATGACCAATCAGGAGGTTGAATGACAGGAGCAGAAGTAAGCAAGTTTTTAAGTTTAACAAAGGCTTCTTCACAATGTTTAGTCCATTCAAAAATATTAACCTTTGTTAGAAGGTTACTCAAGGGCTTAGATATCACACTAAAATCTTTGATGAACCTTCTGTAAAAACCAGCATGTCCTAAGAATGATCTAACATCTTTAACAGATTTTGGTGTTGGTAAGTTGGCAATTAACTCGATTTTAGATTTGTCAACCTCAATTCCTTTCGATGAAACAATGTGACCAAGTACAATGCGTTTTGTTACCATAAAGTGACATTTTTCCCAATTCAATACAAGATTTTTCTCTCACACCTGCTCAAAACCTTTTCTAAGTTAGTCAAACAATCATCAAAGAATCACCAAAAACAGAAAAATCATCCATAAAAATTTCAAGAAAATGTTCAACCATATCACTGAATATGCTAAGCATGCATCTTTGAAACGTGGCTGGTGCATTACATAATCCAAAGGCATCCTTCGATATGCAAAAAGTACCAAACGGACATGTGAAAGTAGTCTTCTCTTGATCTTCCAATGCAATTTCAATTTGATTGTAACCTGAATAGCCATCTAGGAAACAATAAAATTCATGACCTGCAACTCTTTTCTAGGATTTGGTCCATGAAAGGTAAAGGGAAATGATCTTTTCTAGTCATTGAATTAAGTTTCCTATAGTCAATGCACATGCGCCAACCAGTAACAGTCCTAGTTGGAATTAACTCATTTTTCTCATTCGTTATCACAGTGACTCCAGACTTTTTGGGTACAACTTGGGTAGGACTTACCCATTTGCTGTCAGAAATAGGATAAATGATTCCATTATCTAGAAGCTTAATGACTTCATTTTTCACTACTTTCTTTCATATTAGGATTAAGCCTTCGTTGTATTTCTCTAGAGGGTTTTAGCATTTTCCTCCAAATAAATCTGTGTGTGCAAATCAAAGGGCTAATTCCTTTTATGTCAGCTATGGTCCATCCTAATGCATTTTTGTGCATTTTCAGAGTCTGTAATAACTTACCTTCTTGATGTGCATTTAAGTTTGGAAGAGATTATTACCGGAAAAGTTTCATTTTCTCCCAAAAATGAGTATTTGAGATTAAATGGTAACGGCTTCAATTCAGGTTTTGGTGGTTGAACACTTGAGGGTATGGGCTCAATTGATCGTGGTGGCAATTCTTCAATTTGTTTGGTCTCCAATTGCATGCTTTGATTCCTGAAAGTAGACCATTTGCAAATCATCAGATTCATCAATCTCAGTTTCACTGGAAGTGGTTTGAAATTGATCATGAACTAATTTTTCAATAAAGTCCACTTCCTGTAAATCATTATCATCTCCAGGTTGCTTGTAAATGTTGAAAATATTCATCTCCAATGTCATGTTTCCAAATGATAGCTTCATCAGTCCATTCCTACAATTAATCAATGCATTAGAAGTGGCAAGAAATGGACGTCCTGAAATGACAGGAATTGAATTACATGCTTCAACAGGTTGTGTATCCAAGACAACAAAATCCACAGGATAAATGAATTTATCGACTTGTACTAACACATCTTCAATTATTCCTCTAGGCACTTTTACAGATCTATCGGTAAGTAAAAGAGTTACAGAAGTTGGTTTTAACTCACCTAGATTGAGACTTTGAAAAACTGAATATGGAAGTAAATTCACACTAGCTTTAAGATCAAGTAAGGCTCTTTCAATTTTATGTTCTCCAATAAAGCAAGAAATTGTAGGACAACCAGGGTCTTTATATTTCAAAGCATTATTGTTTTGAAGAATGGCACTTACTTGTTCGGCTAAAAAGGCTTTCTTTTTCACATTCAGTTTTCTCTTCACAGTGCATAGATCTTTCAAAAATTTAGCATAGGAAGGAACCTGTTTAATAGCATCCAACAAAGGTATATTGATTCTTACCTGTTTGAAAGTTTCAAAGATTTCAGAGTTGTGATTGACTTTCCTTTGTTTGGTCATGGCATGAGGAAATGGAAGTGCTGGCGGGGAATCAGCCTTCTCTTTGTAATGTTCAGGTTCAACCCCTTCCTTACCCTCAGAGATAGACTCATCATCTTTCTCACAAGGTTCAAGAATGGGTTTTTCAATAACCTTACCACTACGAAGAGTGATGACTGATTTGACTTGATCCATGTGTTGGCTTCCAGAACTACTCGCATTTGCATTGTATTGCCCTTTTAGATTTTGCTGTGGTTGAGATGGAAACTTACCTTTCTCTTGGAAACTGAGAGCAGATGTTAATTTTGCAAGAGCATCTTTAAAATCTGTCATGCTTTGAGCAAGTTGAGTGTTGATTGTCTCCTGCTTTTCAATGAATGCATGCAATGTTTCCTCAAAATTTCTTCTAGGAGGTGGAGCATAAGGAGGTGCATATCCATGAGAATTTTGAAAATTATGGTGTGCTTGAAACGGTGGCTGTGAAGTTTGTGCATTGTTGCTATCACTCTTCCAACTAAAATTTGGGTGATTTCTCCAACCAGGGTTATACGTTTGTGAGTATGGGTTATGGTTGGGCCTTTGAAAACTGTTTAAAGCATGGGCTTGTTCATGGAGGCATTCCTTAAAAGAAGGCAAAGTTGGACAATCATTTGTTGAGTGTTCCTTGGTTTCACAGATTTGACACACAATGTCCTGAACAGATTTTAATTGACCACTCTTTTTCAATTCAAGTGCGTCGACTTTTCTAGCTAAAGATGCAAACTTGGCTTGGAGGTCATGATCTTCCCTAAGGTTGTGCATACCTCCACTAGATGTATGAGGTTTGAGTTTTACTTGGTGCCTCATAAGTACCTGTGGTGTCCCAATTTTGAGCATTTTCGGCTTAGCAAGTCTAGGTACTCCATTGCTTTCATTAGGGTCTTTATCTTCGAAAAGTTCCATTGCACATCAATTCAACCATTTGCCTATCTCTAGGTGTTAAACCCTTCATAAAAATGTGAAACCAATCTCCATGTTTCAAAACCATGATGTGGGCAAGTATTAAGCAAATCTCGATACCTATCCCAACATTGGTAAAATGTTTCTCCTAGCTTTTGAGTGAAAGTGATGATTTGTCTTTTGAAAGAGTTTGTTCTGTGAGATGGAAAAAACTTCTTTAAAAATTGTTGTTGCATTTCATCCCAAGCACGAATAGATCCTGGTCTCAAATTTTGTAGCCATGTTTTAGCTTTATCTTTTAATGAAAAAGGAAAAAGCTTTAATCTAATGGTGTTCATGCGATTTGAGTTATTATAGGTATTACAGACCTCCTCAAATTCCCTTAAATGCAAGTATGGATTTTCTATGTCTAAACCATGAAAAGAAGGTAGGAGTTGAATAATGCTTGGCTTAAAATTAAAATGAGATGCATCAGGAGGGAAAACTATGCATGAGGGTGCACTTGTTCTTGTGGGATTCATATGGTCTCTAAGTGTTCTCATACGGTTATTCTCATTATTCTCATTATGAAGTGATTGATTATCTTCTTCGGCCATATTTTCTGAAAATGATGAGGATACCCTACAAAGTCGACCACTTAATGTACGTGACCAAACTCTCATGCACGTGTAAGAAGAGAATAAAGGGAAGAAATCAAAAGAAAAGAACAAGAAATAAAACAAAACAAAAGAAACAAGAGTTAGAAAAATAAAAAGTGAAAAGAGAAAATAAATAAATATTATAATTTATACAAGAATTTACCTCCCCGGCAACGGCGCCAAAAACTTGACACGACCAAAAGCTTGATGTCTTTTCCCAAGTGCAGGAGTGTCGAAGTAATAAATAACCCGGCAAGACCGGGGTCGAACCACAGAGAGGTTAATTGTATAAATTATAAATAACAAGACAACAACAACAACAACAACAACAACAACAATAATAATACTCAGTACGTGGCGTTGTTATACCTGAGAATGATCTAAAGATCGGGTCACAGGTTTCCAGCCTATATACTGACTTTATGAAAAGATTAAAAGATATATATTATATAATATAAACAGAATGTAAATAATTATAATAATAATAATGATAATAATAATAATAACAGAAGATGAAGAAATTAATGAGAACTTTGAGATAAAAGTATTAACGTAAGGATTAAACAATGATAAAAACAAATGTCAAGGTTTAGAGGATCCACTAATGGTACTTCAAAACAAGTATAATATAAACTCTTATTACTCAATTGGAAACCACACATAAAGGAGGTTCCAATCATATTTATAAATTGTTAACATGATTACATTAGTTATCTTATTCGAATAAAGCTAATACTTGTAAATGTTGGCAGGCATTCATGATTATAACTTATGTTAACAACAAATCAAGTTCCTTTCATAGCTCAGGTGTCGGTTATACCATACAGTATGAGCTATGAAAGTGCCAAGTATTTTGTTGTACCAAGTGTTATACAACATAAATCTAGATTAACCATTTAACAAACAAAGTATTAAAAGTGAACAAGATAACAAATATAAAACATGTTAGTATCCAACGTTAAGGTCCATGTTAAGTTTATATTATACTTATTCTTACACCATTAGTGTACCCTTTTCACCTTGACATAATTAACTTAGCTGAACATAATGAAAGAAAGAAACATAAATGAACAAGATAAGAACATAAAGGAGAAAGAGGTTAACTAAGTAAAGGAAAGGAAATGAAGTGCATAAACTTGATATTAATGAAAGCAAGACATAAGCAATACAAAGAGAGAAAGCAATAGCATGATCTTGATCTGGAAACCAAGATGCCTCAATACATGGTAAGTGCCTCCTTTTATAGGCCAAAATTTGGAACTATTGATTTGTTAATTAATTGATGAGTGGGTGGCCACATCTTGACTTGGTGACAATCCTTATCTTCTTGTCTGAACAAGACGTCATTGCTAACATCATAATTTGCCCAGAATCCTCAGGAATGTTCTAGGAAATTGTCTCAGCTTTCCAACAAAAAAAAGATGAGGTCATTTGGACTTCTAGAACTCAAGATATGGGCTGAACACTAAAATAGTGTCTGGGCTGCAGGACAGCTTCGGACTTCTTCGTTGTTCCTTCAGTTTGGACTTCAAAACGGCCTTTTTAAATCTTGGCTCCCATTGAAAGTTGTAGGCCTTTGTCTTACCTTTCCATCCATATAAAATGGACCTAAATCCGAGATCTAGAGCTCCAGATATGATCCAATTACCGAGCAATGTTCCGGTTTGGACTGCACCGGCATCTCTTTTCTAAGTTTGGCCATCTCTTTGTCCTTTCACTTTCAATACTTAAACTCATCAATCAATCCTTTTATTTATGTGATAGGCCTGCATTTAAAATGATCATTTACCATAATTAAGGTATCTTATAGTATCAAACTTGTTATTATAAAACATGCTTTAGTTAAGGAGTTATTGATACTTCAAGTGCAAAATGATGATATTAAAACCTTGATAAACATGCACTTTTTAAGTACTAAATCATTGTCCCAAAGCTTTAGAACAAGGGGACATCATTGGAAAAACAATTGGAGAGGAATTACAGGTCCCCACAATGTCTGATCAACTAAATGCAATGTTTAACCATGCTGATGCCTTCATTGCCTTACCAGGTGGTCTGAGCACATTGGAAGAGATCTTTCATATTTCCTCTTGGGCCCAACTGCACATTCACCATAAACCCATAGGTTTGTTAAATGTTAATGGTTTTTATGATAAGTTGTTGTCTTTTCTTGATCATGCTGTGGAACAAGAATTTCTAACATCTTCAGCACGACAAATCATAATCTCTGCTGCTACTACTGAACAATTTATTGACCAACTACAATCTTTCATCCCTGTAATTAATCCCTCCATGAGTCGCATAAATTAGTCAACTAAGGAAAGCTGTAAAAAGCTTAGATTGGATTTGAGCCTTTGTTTGTAAAAACTTTGCATCTTTTGGTTTTATTATTGTGTTTTGTTGTTTCTTATATTTGTTTAAGTGTGTTTTAGGTTTGTCAGTGTTCGCTATTTCAGGTGATGTCTTCTATACTATATCTTTCTACCTTAAGACATTGAGGACAATGTCTCATTTTGGTTGGGGGGAAAGGGTAGTAGTTGATATTTAAAAAAAAAAAACTATATTTTTTATTTCATAAACTATTTGCAAAACTGTTGTTACTATGATGGCAGAGTAAAAGGAGTTCTTTTGTTAAAGTGACTCTTGAGACGCATCTTAGTAAACATTCTTAACAAGGTCTATCAGAATACTTCTTGAAATATTCAGGTTTACAAACTCTTGTATTGGTAGCACTTGATTCTGCTCATATGCTCATTTAACAAGTATTTTTAAATCTTCATTTTCACACACACACTTTAACATATGATTGTGGGTTGCCCATTGGATTATTACATTATTTATGTTCTTTTGTTAGAGGTAACAACTAAGGGAAAGGGATAGTACATAATTTGCAAAAAAACAAAAAACAAAAAACAAAAAAAAATAATGATAATAAAAAGGTAGATAAGTTTGGTTTCGTAGCCTCCCTAACCTAAGCAATTAAGCCCAAAGGGGTGTTTTAACACTTAATACCCTAAAGTCAACTGACTTGGGAGCTATTGGCCCAACGCTTGTTACATGGGTTGAGGAGAAAAGCTTAAGGGAATCAAACATTGCACTATCTACGTATCAGTTTCTACAACCCAAGTTGTTAAGCTCGTAAGGGTGTCTCAACACCTAATGCCCTAAGACCAACTGGTCTGGGAGTCATTAGCCTAAAACTCGTTACATGGGTTAAAGATACATTGTGTTTCAAGTTGTATGTGTATATAAATAAACAAATAAATAAAGAAAAAGAGCAAAAAATAATCCCAACCTAAGGAAGTTAACCTTAAACATTAGAGTAAAAATTTGTTTTTCTTCTAAGTAAAGCCCCATAACTATATGTTGATATTTTGAGCACAAGAGAAAGGTTTAGTAATATCTTGTTTAAGAGGTATTTAGCAGATATATGAATTTAATGAGAGTTTGTTTATCTGAATAGATTAAAGCAAGTTGAATGATGAATGCCTTGCTTTATGGAATTTGCAAATTATTTTTCTATTTTAACGCTTTGATTACTAGGGACTAGTAATAAGCTGGTTGGGGGGTGTGATTAGTACTTAAAAGTGCATATTTATCAAGGTTTTATATCATCATTTTGCACTTAAAGTATCAATAACTCAACTAAAGCATGTTTTATAATAACAAGTATAATACTATAAAATGCCTTAATATATGGTAAATGTTCATCTTAAATGCAGGCCTATCACATAAATCAAAGGATTGATTGATGAGTTCAAGTATGGAAATTGAAAGGACAAAGAGAGGGCCAAACTTAGAAAAGAGATGTTGGTGCAGTCCAAACTGGAACACTGTTCGGTAATTGGGTCATATCTCGAGTTCTAGATCTCAAAATAATCTCAAATTTTTACAAAACTTCAGTAAGACATAGGTCTACAACTTTCATGTTTTCATCAAGATCTAAGAAGGTTGTTTTCAAGTCCAACTTATAGTAACAACGGAGAAGTCCGAATCTGTCCTGCAGCACGAACATTGTTCAGTGTTTGGCCCATATCTGGAGTTCTAGAAGTCCAAATGACCTCCATTTTTTTCTTCTGGAAAGTTGAGTCAATTTCCTACAACTTTCATGTTTTCAAGTGGACCCAGTTTGGATGCTAGCATTTTCGTTTTATTCAAACAAGAAGATAAAGATTTTCACAAAGTCAAGAGTTGGCCACCCACTCAACAATTAGTCATCAAATCAATAATTCTGAATTTTGGCCTATAAAAGGAGGCATTTTCCATGTATTTAGGGGCTTGGTTGTTCAGATCAAGTTCATGCTCTTTTTTTCTCTCTTTATATTTTTTTTGTAATTTTTAAGTTTTGCTTTCATTAATATCTTGTTTATACTTTTCATTTCCTTTCCTTTACTTAGTTAACTTGTATTTTCTTTATGTTCTTATTTTGTTTATTTATCTTTCTCTTCTTCATTATGTTTAGCTAAGTTTATTATGTCAAGGTGAAAAGGTTACACTAATGGTGTAAGAATAAATATAGTGTAAACTCAACATGGATCTTAATGTTTAATATTAACATGTCTTATCTTTTTATCTTATTAATTCTTAATACCTTGCTTGTTAAATGGTTAATCTAGATTTGTGTTGTATAACACTTGGTACAACATGATGTGCCGTGAATGATTTGAAAATCGGCAACAATGATTCTAACGAAAATGGATGAAGGATGGGTCTGGTTATGTTGTCTTTCTTTTGGTATTTAGGCTGGATTGTAGTGATTTAAGGTAAATAAAATGGAGGATAGACTAGAATGATACTTTGATAAGTCGATCCGGACGCCACAAAGATCAATCTAGGATTTCGACGCCACACTCTTTGTGATTGAAGAGTGATAAGTCAGGTAGGGTTCTTCACAAAAAGAATTTGGAAGAACAACTCTTAATTCTCTGAATTAAGTTTTCAAATCTTGGCCAAAAGTGTTTATTTCATATTCTGATACATATTTATCTTTGGAACATCCCTCCAAAGTTAGGTGAATTCAATATGACAGAAGTCAAGCCTAAAAACTAGACTTTTAATAAAGCAAGTAGACAAATTTAACTAACACATGTTTTTTTTTTACATTTCTAAAACATATGCAGACGAAATTTAAAACAGCCATAACTTTTGACACAAAAGTCCAATGCAATCATGGTTGGACAATATAGAAAGATCACGTTCTGAACTTGAATTTTACCTACATAAATCTTGTTTTCACATGCATTGGATGACTTCAAATTCGGGTTCAAAATCCATCTACTGTTCTGACCGTAAACAACATCAATTCCTTCTCTTGCATTATCAATCCAAATACAAGTAGCCCAGCATGAAAAGAACCATTAAGGGCTTTTCCCATCTCCAAGTTCCAATTGTAGGCAAATAAGCACCTTTGAACCAATTTCAAACTGATTGCTAATTTTTAACTCCGACGCAGCTTCAATCATTGCAATTTGATTCGTCAAGGCCCGTTGTAGTTGTTTTGCTCTCGCTCTTGTCATTGGACCATCTGAATCCTCTTGCATATTAGATTCAGCTTTACGAGATGGATTATAATTCCCATGATGCACATCATCAGCCCCGGGTTGATAATGATTTGTCCTCAAATCAGAATCGTCGTCATCATCCAAGTACGAAGATAAGTCTTTCACATTAAAAGTAGCTGATACGTTGTAATCACCAGGAAGATCTACCTTATACGCATTGTCATTCACCTTCTCTATAATACGAAATGGACCGTCAGCTCTTGGCATCAACTTGGACTTACGTTTGCTTGGAAATCTGCCCTTGCTAATATGAATCCAAACAAGATCTCCAGGTTCAAACCTGACCATCTTTCACCCCTTGTTAGCTTGTTTAGTATACTTAGTTGTTTTCTCCTCAATATGTAGTCGAACCTCAATTTGTCCATCAGTTTGTGGATGACATGCCGTACTAAAAAGTAACTTTGTTCCAAGTTTCCTCCAAAGAGTCTTCCAAAAGTGGCTTAAGAACTTTGTATCACGATCAGAGACAATGCTTTTCGGAATTCCATGCAAACGAACAATCTCTTGAAAGAACAAATTAGCAACATGTACTGTATCGTCAGTTTTCGTACAAGGAATGAAATGGGACATTTTGGAGAATCGATCAACCACCACCATTATTGAATCCTTCCCACGTTGTGTTCTTGGTAGTCCAAGTACAAAGTCCATGCTAATGTCCATCCATGGTTGCTCTGGAATAGGCAGTGGCATATATAGTCCATACACATTCTCTTTACCTTTAACTCTCTTGCAAATAGCACATCTTTCAATCACCTTGTGTACATCCCGTAACATACTAGACCAAAAAAAATGTTCTTTCAGCAGCTCATAAGTCTTCTTCTCCCTAAAATGACCACTAAGACCACCACTATGAGCCTCTTGCACAAGCAACTCCCGTAACGAACCTGAAGGAATACACATTCTGCCCATTTTGAACAAGTAACCTTCATGCATAAAGAACCCATCATAAGCTCCCTTTGCACATTCGGCAACCACATTAGCAAAGTAGGAATCATTGGCATACTGATCCTTCACCTGTTCAAAACCCATCAGCCTTGCATTCAACATAGAGATCAGTGCATACCTCCTAGAAAGAGCATCAGCAACCACATTAACTTGCCTTTTCTTGTACTTTATGACATAAGGAAATGACTCCATGAACTCCACCCATTTAGCATGTCTTCGATTCAACTTGTTTTGCCCCTTAAGATACTTCAAGGCTTCATGATCAGTATGTATAACAAATTCTTTAGGCAACAAGTAGTGCTGCCATACCTCCAGAGCCCGAATCAAAGCATAGAACTCCTTGTCGTAAATAGAGTAGTTCAAACGCGCTCCATTTAACTTTTCACTGAAGAATGCAATCGGTCTCTTTTCTTGCATCAAAACAGCACCAATTCCAACCCTAGAAGCATCGCACTCTATTTCGAATGTTTTAGCAAAGTCTGGAAGTGCTAAAACTGGAGCAGTACACAACTTTTCCTTAATTATCTCAAAAGCTTTTTGCGCATCTTCACTCCATCTAAACTCCTTCCCTTTTTTCAAGCATTCTGTCATAGGAGCAACAACAGAGCTGAAGTCTTTCACAAATCGCCTGTAGAAAGAAGCTAAACCATGGAAACTCCTCACATCAGTGATACTAGCAGGTTTTGGCCAGTCTCGAATTGCCTCAATTTTCTCCTCATCAACTCTAACTCCCCTGCTAGAGATAATATATCCAAGAAACATGACACTTTCTTTACAGAAGTAACACTTTGTGAGTTTCCTATACAACTTAGAATCTTGCAAAGTCTCAAACACAACTCTAAGATGCTTCACATGATCGTCAAAGGTCTTGCTATACACCAGGATGTCATCAGAATATACTACAACAAACAGCCCAATATACTTCCTCAAAACATGATTCATAAGCCTCATAAATGTACTAGGCGCATTAGATAACCCAAACGACATTACCATCCATTCATATAACCCCTGTTTAGTTTTAAATGCTGTTTTCCATTCATCTCCCTCTTTCATTCTAATTTGGTGATAGCCACTCATCAAATCGACTTTAAAAAACAATGCAGCACCATGCAACTCATCAAGCAAATCATCAAGTCTGGGTATAGGAAATCGATACTTAACTGTTATTTTATTTATAGCGCGGTTGTCCATGCACATCCTCATAGTACCATCTTTGTTCGGTACAAGCAAAGTAGGTACAGAACATGGACTAAGTGATTCTCGCACATAGCCCTTCTCTAAGAGCTCATCGGCCTGCCTTTGAATCTCTTTCGCTTCCTCTGGATTACATCTGTATGCTGGTCTATTAGGAAGTGAAGCTCCCGGCACCAAATCAATTTGATGCTCAATACCACGAAATAGGTGGTAATCATTTAGGTAATTCATCTGGAAACACATCTTTAAATTCTTCAAGTAATTCCTTAATCTGTCTTGGTAAGTCCAATCCTTCTACTTGTAGTAGTTCCTTTGCCCAGACCATGAAAACAATCCCTGTTGTGGCTAATGCTTGTTTGATGTCTCCTTTTTTGGCTAACAACAGCCCCTTTTGTGATGTCACCTCCTTTTGTTGGCTTCGTAACTGATCCTCTCTAACTTGTTGAGAACTCAGTGGTAACAAGTTCACCTTCTTTCCATTCAGCATAAAAGAATAAGTGTTCTTCCGTCCATTATAGGTCACATCCTTATCAAACTGCCATGGACGACCCAGCAACAAATGGCTAGCTGACATTGGTGCAACGTCACATAAAACCTCGTCGTGATAAGTTTTAATGGAAAAAGGTACATGAACTTGCTTTGTCACCCGAATCTCCCCATTCTCATTCAGCCATCGCAAACTATAGGGTCTGAGATGTGGAAGGGTATTTAAACCCAATTTCTCCACTAAGGTAGTTGACGCAACATTAGTGCAACTTTCATTATCAATGATCATCCCGCACACCTTATCTCGAATCTGACATCGAGTATGAAAGATGTTCTCGCGTTGCTCATCACTAACGTCAATTTATGCATTCAGAACCCGTTGAACAACCAACAAATCTCCCTTCACTAGTTCGAAATCCTCTTCTTGTTCAGCCACTTGTACCTTATCTTTGTCTTCAGTTTCAACCTCATCTCCACTGATCAGCTCTCCATGATCCCCATGCAAAATCATCACCCTTTTATTTGGACATTCCGAAGCAATATGCCCATGTCCCAAGCACTTGAAGCACTTGATGTCCCGAGACCTCCTAGGGTGTTGAGGTTCTGTCACCTTCTCCTTTCCCTTCAAAGAATCAAAACTGGTATTCCCCTTGCTAAACTCCACCTTCTCATCTCGTTTAGGTGTGCTCCATGTTCGTGTAGGCGTAGAAACAGCCCTTGTCGCGCTTAACGTAGTTACACTAGTTCAGACACCTCCTCGTCTCTGCTGCCTCTCTACTCGGGTTGCAAGCTTTATAACTTCCTCAAGGAAGATGTACAGTTGTAACTCAACAACATTAGTTATATCCTTCCTCAACCCTCCAAGAAATCTAGCTATTGTTTGCTCTTGAGGTTCCATCAATTCACATCGAATCAGCAGCAGTTCAAACTCTTTCACATACTCTTCCACAATCAAAGATCCCTGTCGCAAAGTCTGAAGTCTGATGTATAGCTCCTGTTTATAGTAATCAGGAACAAATCTCTTCTTCATCACTCTTTTCATAGTTGCCCATGTTGTAATCTCCTCCTCTCCATCCCTTCTCCTCTGAATCTTTACGTTTTCCCACCATAAAAGAGCATAATCTGTAAACTCAAGTGCTGCCACCTTGCACTTCCTTTCTTCAGAATATTTATACCATTCAAACTCCTTTTCAACCTTCTGAATCCACTCCAAGTATTCCTCAGGTGAACTACTTCCTCTAAACGGTGGAATCTTAAGTTTGAGACCATTAGGAGGATTATAATTTTGCCTTCTTGGTCTGACCCTATCATCAGCCTCATCATCCCCATTTGGATCTTCATCAGCTTCTATAATATCATTTTGTGGCACCTTAAGTGCTTGCCTCGGTTGGGGTTGCAAATTATTTATTTGCATCCTTTGCATAAAGGTATTCAACTGTTCACGAATTCAAGTCATCTCATCCCGAATCTCAGCATGAGATCATTGTAAGCCCATGACCTGTGCCTGTTCCAAACTTAACCCTCTTGGCAAATCTTCTTTATCTCCAGCCATAGTTAAGTCTGTCAACCTCAATTCCAGCAAACCTTTCTTCTTCTTCTTCTTCTTCTTCTTCTTCTTCTTCTTCTTCTTGTTGTTGTTGTTGTTGTTTTTGGCTCCTGTCTTAGATCGCAACTGACGCTCTGATACCAGATGATGTGCCGTGAATGATTTGAAAATCGGCAACAATGATTCTAACGAAAATGGATGAAGGATGGGTCTGGTTGTGTTGTCTTTCTTTTGGTATTTAGGCTGGATTGTAGTGATTTAAGGTAAATAAGATGGAGGATAGACTAGAATGATACTTTGATAAGTCGATCGGGACGCCACAAAGATCAATCAAGGATTTCGACGCCACACTCTTTGTGATTGAAGAGTGATAAGTCAGGTAGGGTTCTTCACAAAAAGAATTTGGAAGAACAACTCTTAATTCTCTGAATTAAGTTTTCAAATCTTGGCCAAAAGTGTTTATTTCATATTCTGATACATATTTATCTTTGGAACATCCCTCCAAAGTTAGGTGAATTCAATATGACAGAAGTCAAGCCTAAAAACTAGACTTTTAATAAAGCAAGTAGACAAATTTAACTAACACACGTTTTTTTTTACATTTCTAAAACATATGCAGATGAAATTTAAAACAGCCCTAACTTTTGACACAAAAGTTCAATGCAATCATGGTTGGACAATATAGAAAGATCATGTTCTGAACTTGAATTTTACCTACATAAATCTTGTTTTCACATGTATTGGATGACTTCAAATTCAGGTTCAAAATCCATCTACTGTTCTGACCGTAAACAACATCAATTCCTTCTCTTGCATTATCAATCCAAATACAAGTAGCCCAGCATGAAAAGAACCATTAAGGGCTTTTCCCATCTCCAAGTTCCAATTGTAGGCAAATAAGCACCTTTGAACCAATTTCAAACTGATTGCTAATTTTTAACTCCGACGCAGCTTCAATCATTGCAATTTGATTCGTCAAGGCCCGTTGTAGTTGTTTCGCTCTCGCTCTTGTCATTGGACCATCTGAATCCTCTTGCATATTAGATTCAGCTTTACGAGATGGATTATAATTCCCATGATGCACATCACCTACACCTGTGCTATAAAAGGAACTTGATTTGTTGTTAACATCAGTTAACATCATGGATTCCTGACAATATTTAAAAGTTTGGTGTTACTTAAATAAGATAATTAATATGATCATGTTAATAATTTATAATGAGCTGTTAATGAGAAATCATCCGATTGGAACCTCCTTTGTGTGTGGTTTCCAGTTGAATAATAAGAGTTTATACTATACTTGTTTGAAATACCATTAGTGGATCCTCTAACCTTGACATTTGTGTTTATCATTGTTTAATCCTTACATTAATCTTCCATCTCAAAGTTCGTATTAATTTCTTCCTCCTCCTCTTCTTTTTATTATTACTACTACTACTACTACTACTACTACTACTACTACTATCATTATCATTATCATTATCATTATCATTATTATTATTATTATTACTATTACTATTATTACTATTATTATTATTTACATTCTTATTATATTTTATGTACGTTAAGTATGCTTTGTGTTTGATCAAGGATCCTGATATTGTTGGTCTTGCCTTGTTCATTCGTATCAGAAATCTATTTATATTATATAATATATCTCTTTGATCTTTTCATAAACTTAGTATATAGGCTAGAAACTTGTGACCCGATCTTTTTGATCATTCTCAGGTATAACAACGCCACGTACTGAGTATTACTACTACTACTACTACTACTACTACTACTACTACTATTAATATTTTTATTACTATTACTATTATTGTTGTTGTTGTTGTTGTTCTTGTCTTGTTATTTATAATTTATACAATTAACCTCTCTATGGTTCGACCCCGGTCTTGCCAGGTTATTTATTACTTCGACACTCCTGCACTTGGGAGAAGACATCAATCTTTTGGTCGTGTCAGAAGTCTAGGTACTCCATTCCTTCATCAGGGTCTTTATCTTCAAAAGTTTCTATGCACATCAATTACACCATTTGCTTATCTTTAGGTGTTAATCTTTGATAAAAATATGAAACCAATCTCCATGTTTCAAAACCATGATGAGGGCAAGTATTAAGCAAGTCTCGATATCTATTCCAACATTGGTAAAATGTTTCTCTTGGTTTTTGAATGAAAGTGGTGATTTGTCTTTTGAAAGAGTTTGTTCTGTGAGATGAAAAAAACTTCTTTAAAAATTGTTGTTGCATTTCATCTCAAGCACGAATGGATCCTGGTCTCAAATATTGTAGCCATGTTTTAGCTTTATCTTTTAAATAAAAAGGAAAAAAGCTTTAATCTGATGGTGTTCATGCTACAATTTGAGTCATTATAAGTGTTACAAACTTCTTCAAATTCTCTCAAATGCAAGTATGGATTTTCTAGATCTAAGCCATGAAAAGAAGGTAAAATTTGAATAATGCCTGATTTAAAATTAAAATGAGATGCATCAGGAGAAAAAAATATACATGATCGCACAATTGTTCTTGTTGGATTCATGTTGTCTCTAAGTGTTCTAACCCGATTATTCTCATTAATCTCATAATAAAGCGATTGATTATCCTCTTCAACCATGTTTTCTAAAGAAGATGAGGATACCCTACAACGTCTATCATTTAATGTATGTGACCAAACTCTCATGCATGTGTAGGAAGAGAATAAAAGGAAGAAAAGAAAAAGAAAAGGAAAAGGAGACAAAACACAAGAAACAAAAGTTAGATAAAACAAAAGCGAAAGGAGAAAAATATAACAAAATTTATAATTTATACAGAAATTTACCTCCCCAGAATTGACGCCAAAAACTTGACACGATCAAAATATTGATGTCTTATCCCAAGTGCAAGAGTGTCGAAGTAATAAATAACTCGACAAGACCGATGTCGAACCACAAGGAGGTATACTATATAAATTACAAATAATATATATATTTAATAAAATAAAGAGTTTATGAGAATTTTATGGGATATTAATGTAAGGATTAAACAATGATAAAACAATTGTCAAGGTTAGAGGATCCACTAATGGTATTAGAAATAAGTATAGTATAAACTACTTTTATTAATCACCTGGAAACCACATACAAAGGAGGTTCCAATCGGATGATTTATCCTTAATAGTTCATTATAAATTGTTAACATGATCATATTAATTATCTTATTTAAGTAACACCAAACTTTTAAATATTGTCAGGAATTCATGATGCTAACTTATGTTAACAACAAATCAAGTTCCTTTCATAGCACAGGTGTAGGTTATATACCATACGACTAGCTATGAAAGTGCCAAGCATTTGTTTTACCAAGTATTATACAACTCAAATCTAGATTAATCATTTAACAAGCAAGATATTAAGAATCAATAAGATAAAAAGATAAGAGATGCTAATAACAAACTTTCTTGGATATAAACATTGAAGTCCATGTTGAGTTTATATTATTGATGCAACCATAGTATTCGATAGTTTCACCCACATTTAACTAGTGTTTTGCCTGTGTTTTATATATAAAATGCCTTGATATTCTTTGTTTTATGTTTTGAAGGCACTTTTGGACGAAAGATGCAAAAAGGAGTAAATTGAAGGTAATTGGCAGATTTGACGTTCAGTCGATGTTTTATGCAGAACGTGAGCTCTAAAGGTCGAAATCAAGTGATTCTAGTGGCATTAAAAAGCTAACATCCATACCTTTCTGGAAATCTAAGGCAAGACAATAAAATAAGGAAGAGCATGGAAATCGCAACTTTCAAAGTCAAATCTCGTAATCTGCTAGTGTTGACCTTTGGTCATTCTGACTTGAATATCTAGAGCTACAAAAGTCCAATTGATGCAAACTCAATTGTTTTGGATTTTTGACGCAAAGGCCTATAACCGCTCCAAATTTCAGCCAAAAATGATGTCATATGAGGGAGATATGAGTTTTCAAAGATGACAACTGAATTCTGCCAGCAAACAGGTTTCGTGAAGAAACGGGTCCAAATTACATTCCGAAGCATCTAAACCGACATCCAAGTTTTTATTTCAGCAATGTAGCTCCTTTAAGTCAAATCTTGAAGATTTCATTCAAAGCTATTTCTTTTTTAGGAAAATATTTATTGAACTACTTAAATGTAAATTGTCTACTTAAGGGAGGACTATTTTGTAAAATAGAGATTAGGGTTTCCTAGCATATAAAAAGAATGAGAGAAGAGAAGGGGGGCAGCCACCCAAGAGGAGAAAAACGCCCCCCTACTCTAAGAAACCCTAAATCATGCATTCTTCCATCTTTTTGATTAGTTGTTCAACGAACATGCAAGGCTAAACTCATTTTCTTGGTTGCAAGAACACGGAAACCTTCAGATTTCAAGAACTGTGAGATCTATTTTACCTTTTTTTTTCAGTTTATATGATGAATATGTTTGTTCTCTTATGCTTATTTTTCCTATGATTGTTTATTTTAATTGCTAGAGCGGACTCTAAGTTATTATTGTAGAAAATTTATTGCTAAGTTTGATATCAAAACCGGAGTTGTGGTATATGAACTTGTGAAGCAACTGAGTTTAATAATTGTAGAGGATCTACGTTATTAATCTTAGGGAGAACATTCAATCAAAGCAACATAAGTAGACAACTTAGTTGTTAAGATTAATGAATTTATCTAGATCTTAAGGCTGCCATTGGATTAAATCATTAGTGCGGACACTGTGATTATTTGTTGGTTAGGGTTAGTTATACGGCGGATCCATTAATTAACCAACGTTAAGAAAAGATAAAAATTCAGAATATAAACTGGAGTTTCGTTTCAAGGATCAGTTATGATTTCTATAGGTGGATGTGTGATTGCGACCAAGGTTTGTTCTCTTGATAATTTTCTGATTTTATTAAATTTTGTTTGATAGTTTTCTGTTTTCTTTTGCTTTAGCCTAGATAACATCCAAACCCCCCCAAACTGCATAATGTATAGCATAAAAATCTGAACTAAATCTTCCTCATGGGATCGATCCCTTGCTTGCTCTATACTATCTTGTGTGTTGTGTTTGAAGCTAGGGTAATTAATTTGTGCGACCGCGACATCGCAAAAAATTTTGGCGCCGTTGCCGGGGAAGTAATTTTTATTGATTCTTGTGCTATTATTTTTATTTGCTGTGATTTTTGTTTCTTTTTCTGAAAAAAAAAAAAAAAACATAATTTTTGCTTGCTGCGGTACTGTTCATTACGGCAGTGGTACTGTTCAAAACAGATTGTTTGGTGGAATTAGGTATCGGCCTTTTGTTTCTTGAAGTGAAACAACGTTCTAAACAGGGCTAGTGGTAAAACCACTAGCCCTGCTCTATCGAGGCCAAATTCCGCTGTTTTCTAGGGTTTTTAGGCAGTTTTAGTTTTCTAATGTAAGATTTTCATACAATTTGCATTGTTTTCGATCTCTTGCGTGATTGGTTTCTTTTGAGTTTTCTTGATGATTTATGCCAGTAACCCGTTCTACTAATCAAAGTCAAGTGCAGTTAGATCTCGAAATCGAAAAAACTTTACGTAGGTTACGAAAGGAAGCTCGCCTCAACACCATGGCTAATGCACGATAACAAACACTCAAGGAGCTTGTTGCTCCTAACGTGGAAAATCAGCCATTGTGCATAAACATCAACAATAGTGTAAAGTTTGAGCTCAAATCTGGTTTTATACATTGCTACCAACATTTAATGGTCTTGCAGGAGAAGATCCTCATACTCATCTCAAGGAGTTCCATATGGTTTGTGTTGGCATGAAATCGAATGGAGTTGACGAAGAACAGGTTAAGTTGAAAGCTTTCCCTTTCTCTTTAAAAGGGGCAGCAAAGGTATGGCTTTTCTCCATTCTCCCAGGTTCAATTGGAACTTGGAATGGCATGAAAAAGATCTTCCTTGAGAAGTATTTCCCAGCATCTCGAGTTGCCAACATAAGGAAAGAAATATGTGGGATTCGACAATCTCATGGAGAGACACTTTTTGAGTATTGGGAAAGATTTGAGCAACTGTGTATTCAATGCCCTCATCATCAAATACCCGATCAACTGCTCATTCAATATTTCTATGAAGGATTGATGCCTACTGACCGTAGTATCATTGATGCTGCAAGTGGAGGGGCATTAGTAGATAAAACACCCGAGGCTGCATGCCAATTGATCTCAAATATGGCAGCCAACTCGAAACAATTTGGCATGCGAGGAGACTTCGCAAACAAACGAGTAAATGAGGTAAGTATTTCTAACCTTGAGAATAAAGTTAATGATCTTACTTCTCTTGTGCGTTCTTTGGCTTGTGGCAATGTACAACAAGTGAAAGCTTGTAGCATATGCTCCTTACAAGGACATACTTCAGATATGTGCCCACCAATGCAAGAAGATTACATTGAACAAGCTAATGCAGTTGATGGAGCATTTAATGGACAGCCTCAGCGTAAGTATGATCCTTTTTCCCACATGTACAATCCTGGATGGAGAGATCATCCTAACCTACGGTATGGGAACCAACCTCAACAAGGCAATCAAGGCCGACAATTCCATCCCAATGGATTTCAGCCCCAACAAAATTATCAAGCAAGACAACCCCCTCCATTCACAAACTCTAATGTTTTGGGGTCGTCATCCAATGATGATCTTCGTGAGATGATGAAAACTTTGGCTTCTAACACTGTGACCTTGCAATAAAATGTCATGTCTTTTCAACAGGAAACAAGGTCAAGTATTCACAACTTGGAAAAGCAAATGGGGCAAGTAGCTTTAAGTGTAGGGAAATTGGAAGCACAAATGAATGGAAAATTGCCCTCCCAAGCATTGAATCCAATAGAAAATGTTAGTGCGATCATGCTGCGAAGTGGGAAAGAACTTGAAGAGAAAAAGTCGAAACAAATTGAGATGGAGGAAGAAGAAGAAATAGAAACTGAATTGAGTACAAAGAAGGAACATCCTCCTTCTGCACAAACTGAAACAGAGACCAACACTCCAAAGGTAACTCCTCAATCAATGACTTCCAGTTTTAAAACAATTCCACCCTTTCCTGTGAGTTCTTCTAGGTCAAAGAAAGAGGATAAAGAAAAAGAGATTTTAAAGGTTTTCAAGAAAGTAGAACTCAACATTCCTTTGCTTGATGCTATCAAGCAAATTCCCAAGTATGCCAAATTTTTGAAGGAGTTGTGTACTACCAAGAGAGCTTTCAAACTGAAAGGTCATTAAATGGTAAGTATGGGTGAAGTTGTATCTGCTGTTGTTCAAAAGAATATGCCTTTGAAGCAAAAGGACCTAGGTGCGTTTACTATCCCATGTGTTATTGGTAATGCTAGTTTCAAAAGGGCCTTGTGTGATTTAGGTGCATCCATTAGCGTTGTGCCTAAACATGTTTATGATTCTCTTAGTCTTGAGCCTTTGAATAAAACTAGCATTGTAATACAACTTGCAGATCGTAGTTTTGTTTACCCACTTGGTGTGATAGAAGATGTCCTAGTCAAGATTGATAGTTTGGTCATTCCATGTGATTTTTATATTCTTCATATGGAACATGATTCTTGTGATTCATCAAACAACACTCCTATATTATTTGGGAGACCATTCTTGAAAACTACCAATACAAAAATTGATTGTGGTAAGGATACTTTGTTTATGGAAGTAGGAGATGAAAAGATTGAATTTAATTTTCATGATGCAATGAAATATCCTTATAGCAATGTTTATTCTATCACATGTTATGACCAAGTTGATAAGTGTGTGCAGCAAGTTTGTGATTTTGATTGCGAGGATGAATTAAGCGTGGCTTTGAGCAATGACTATGATTTTACCAAGATAGAAGAGATGGAAAGGCATATATATGTTCCCCAAAACACGCATGAATCAGCATTTGATTTGCAAGCTTTGCAAACTGTCCTCCATGATGCAGGAGTCATTTACCCCATCACGAACAATGAATGGGTGGCGCCTATCCTTTTGGTGCCTAAAACGATTGGAATTACGTTGGAAGAAATACAAAATGATGCTTATGAGAATGCAAGGATTTACAAAGAAAAAACTAAGATTCTCCATGACCGAGTGATTACAAGAAAAGAGTTTAATGTTGGAGACAAAGTTCTTCTTTATCATTCGCGTTTGAAACTTTTTCCTGGAAAGTTGCACTCTCGTTGGATTGGACCCTTTGTTGTTTCTAATATTTTTCCTTATGGTGCAGATGAAATTACAAGTTTAGAAACCAACAAAATACTCAAGGTCAATGGGCATCATTTGAAACCTTTCTATAAAGGTTGGACGACAAAACTCACCGCTTCTGTAGAGTTGGCTAAACCAATCTATGAAGAATGAGCATGCCACATGTCAAGCCAATGACATAAAACAAAAGTGCTTACTGGGAGGCAACCCAGCACAAAAAGAAAAAAAATCAGATTTGCTTTCTTTTTCGTTATCTTTTATTTTTTTCGCATTTTAATTTATTTTCTGTCATTCTCTTATGTTCCTTTGCTTTTATTTCAACATTGAGGACAATGTTGTGTTTTAAGTGTGGGGGTATTGGGAGAATTTTGGTTTTCTTATTTTAGTTTTCTTTGTTGTTCTTTTTAAAAAAAAAATATTGTGTTTGATCTTTTTAACTCCCATTGGTTTTTGAGAATATGAGTATTATGTATGAGAATTAATTGAGATAGATGAAGATATAAATCAAATGAAGGAGTATGCATGCAAATTTTAAGGTTTAATTGGTTTAGGGATTGACTTTGAGAATATGCCATGTTGACTTTATAGTGTTATTCCAATGTAAGCTTTTAAGCCTTCAACATTATATTCTTTGAGTGTGCATTCTTTCAATGATATGCATCTTTAGAACTTGCTTCATATCTTGTTGAGATTACTTTCGCATTACATATATACATGAAGATGATAAAGGCATTAGGAATTTTAACCATTTGAGCCAAAAAGCCAATCTAAAGCATATTATCCTTAGTGAGCTCCTTTTGAGCTTGTTTATCTTTTCTTTGCTTTATCCATGTATAAGCCTTAACTTCTTATATGTTTTCCTTTATCCCTGGCCAAGGATTAGTAGAGCATATACTTGTGATATCTTATGGAATTATGGTTGGAAATTATGTGAAAAGAAAGAAGAAGTGATGCTTGATGAAAATATGGGCAAGTTGCCAAAGGTGGGGAAAAAAAAGAAAAAAAAGAAAAAAAAAAGAAAGAAAGAAAGAAAGAAGTGTTCCTTTATGTTCTTAAGATTTTATGTTGAAAGAGCTTGAAATCAAAAGAAGTTAAGCATTGGTGATTAAAGATGGAAAATTTATGTGTTTTGATGGAATATCTTGTTTGAAATATCATTTTTTAGAATGCTCTGCTTTCTTTGGTTTGAACCTTCTCTTTTACTCTCTCTTACCTCACCTTAACCTTAACCCCATTACAACCGGAAATAAGACCTTTTGATTCATGCATTGCTTGTAATATGTTAGTAATGGAGATGAGATTGAAGAGCAAGCTTATGGTAGAACATATTCATTGATTGAATTTGAGAGATTTAAACACATAAGCCCTAAACACGTGAGTGTTGGAGTGTATATCAATGAGAGGACCTATCACTTTGGCATGACATAGATTTCATTTAAATCCCGACAATTAATTGAGTTTTGAAGTTTTCATGTTAATAAATTCATGAAAATTTATACTATTTATCCTTCTTGATTTTATTCTTGTTTATAATGCATATATTCTTGGATATTGATGGGAGATTAGGATATTAGTCTCAACTTTCCAACAAGATAAGAATGAGCTCATTTGGACTTCTAGAACTCGAGATATGGGCTGAACACTGAACAGTGTCTAGGCTGTAGGACAAATTCCAACTTCTCTTTTGTTGCTACAATTTGAACTTGAAAATAACCCTTTTGAATTTGGACTCATCATGAAAGTTTTAGGCTTATGTCTTAGCTTTCCATCCAAATAAATCAGACCTAAATCCAAGTTCTACAGCTCCATTTATGATCCAATAATCGAATGGTGTTTGCACTTTTAAGTACTAATCAACTACGATTGTTATGCTTTAAACAAAGAATAGCATTAGTTTAGTTAATGGTATTCAAAATGGATGATCGGGTTTAAGTATTGTAGTTAGCCTCGGTAATTGACAAATTATTAAGGTAGTATTTACATAAGTAAGGAGAAATGAAAGAATTATGCTCTTTTGGTCCATGAGTGAAATGTAACATTAATATTGCTTTATTATGTTTTTTTTAATTGCCTATAATGCTTAAAATTACCTTGTGTTATAACAGGGACATCATACCAACATGGTGCGTAAGGAAATCCATTTCACGACTCACTCATTTGAAAAGAATTATATACTCGCATGTTATGGATGATATGAGTTCTGTATGAACAGATGTGTAGATCGCTCAATTAGTCATCTGACCCCTTTGTAAGGACTTGTAATGACAAAATAAAATAGAACATGGATGTGAATGTGTGATCATGTAGATATGATGTGTATGAATATACATATGTGGTATTCTTCTTATAAGGATGTCATGTTGTGAAATATATGAGATCAAGATAATGAAAGTACTAGTTGTGTAACTTGTTGTTCGGCATTCAAGTATGAACTCGTGATGATAATGAGACTAGAATAAGAATGTGAATTTATAAGTATGTCGATATGATATAATGTAAACCTATAAGTATGAAAATAAAATATTATGGGCATGTGTATTGAGAATATGTTTTATGGGAATGTTGATTTACATTATCCTACATTGATTGTGCCTTGTTAATGAATGAAATGCAATTATAAATTTGCAGAATGATATGGTTAAAAACATCTAGAACCGGACGATTAAAAAAACAATTCCATCAATTTTATCTCTAAAAAAGCCAGGTTGTTACAATGCGCATACTCAGTTGAATGATGTGACCTTATTATAGTATTTCATATCTAACTTATTTTGAAGGATAAGGATGTTACATGCATCTTTTACACTTTGGTCCTTGATTTTGATATTATTTAATTTAGCCCTTAATTGACCCCTAAACTTTGATTTCCTTACGATTTCACCCTTGATTTCACCCAATATTATCAAATAAGCTCAAGTTAAGCTTTTAAACTTAATTTTCACCAATTAAATCCTTAATAAAATTGATTTGACTCATTAAAAGTCTAATTAAGTCCCCACACTTAATTAAATCTTTTAATTTTGGCCTAAATTAATATATAAACTTGATTAAACCTTTAACTAGACCTATAATTAAATCAAATTAGCATATTAAAAATCTAATTAAGCCCTCAAACTTAATTTTTATGCAAATTCATCTAATTTTTTTAGTTAAACTTGAATGTGCAATGCCTTTCACATTTAGGTCCTTCAATGGTGCATTGAGTTTAAAAAAAAAATCAAAGATCCAATTTGGTCCCTTCATCTCTCATTTATGCATATAGATCATTATTCAACCTATTCTTGCCAACCAAATCATTTGTCAACCTGTATTTTTTTTTTTCAACCTTTTTCTTCTTTTTTTTTTTATTTAAAAGAAAATGATAAATTTAGGGGAACCTAAAATTGGGTTATGACACAAGGGATTATAATTATATACCTAGAAACAATCAAGTAAGGACTTAATTGAATAAATTTTTAAAACTAGCCTAAATAATATATGTGAAATTATTTAAGGGTTAAATTGATATTTTTTTTCATTTATAGGGTTTTTTTTAGGTTTTTTTATAAATAGAAAGTTATGTTTTTTATTTTCTGAGTATAGTACAATACAAAAACATTTAAAACATAAAAGAAAAGAGATAGCAATAAAAGGTATAGTAATTTCTCTCTCCTAAAAAGGTTTAAAATACTTATCACTAGTGCTGCGTGTGGATTATCGCTAAAACTTGAAAATTTAAAGGGCTTGTGATTTGTGTCAACCTGGTCTTAAAGCAAATATTCAAAGCTAATAAGAACATCTAATCTCAAAGTAATATTTTCATAAATCCTAAATAACTCTAGATATGTCTAATGGGATCTTTAGGACTCTTGAAAAAGTTTAAATTTATTGTTTTCACTACATATATGTGTTTCAAAAAACCTAACAAAATTAGTATGCAATGGTGAATTTACATTTTACTAATTCTTACATGTTTACATGTGTGTATGGAACATTAATTGAAATAAAAAAGATATGATATTTTTATGGAACATGGATGGTATATCATTGAGCTCCGGATTGCAGGAATGGTAAAATAAAAATATGATACGTTCGAGTTAACAACATAAAAGTGGTATGTTTCAAGCCTATTTAGATAATAGAGTCGTAGTATGAGTTGGTGTTTTTCTATCAATGAAAATTGGTATGTTTTTAAGCTGTTTTAACAGCATGAACAAGTGCAAATAGGGCTCCTTATGACAACATACATATAGAATAGTTAGGGCTGTTTTTGGCAGTGAATAAACGGTACATTCAGGGTTGAATTGTCAACATAACATGATGTATTTTGGAGTTGTTTCAATAGCGTGTATAACGTGTAATTAGGGCTAGTTATGTCAGTGTAAACGAGGATTATTTAGGGTTGTTTGATGGTGTAAAAATGTTATAATTAAAGATATTTTTGACAATGTAAATACGTAACAACTGATGGTTGTTATGATAGTTTAAATTTAATGAGGTGATGACTGATACAATAGCCTAAAAGTAAAGATAAATAGGCTTTTGGGGCAAACCTAGATGTTGGATGATAAAGGGTTGGTGTAGTAACTCGATTTAAGCCTTGTGATCATGAAAAAACATGTGTATATGTCGAGGACCTTAGCCCAGGTGGTGGGTATGCATGTAATGCATGAGTAGTCATGTATACATATAGGAAATATGGCCGAGAGAAATTGGTGATGATGCGTATTGTATAGACTAACATTGGTTTAAATGAACCTTAAACAACCAAAGCACAATGAAAGATCTTTGAAATATTGGTCACCATTGTTTGAATTGTAACATGCATTTAAGGGTTGTGGTGACAATATATTGTGTTACAAGAAGGGTTTATATTGAATAGCATAATGCGATGCACTTTGGAGTTGTTCTAATAGCAAAAGTATAGTACATTAGGAGACCATTTAGATGGTTCTATTGTAATGGGATAGTTGTTGAAACAACAATTTAAAAGTTATAAGTGATGGCATTTAGGGAAATCTTGAATGTTAAAAGAAGATGGATTGATGTAGCAACCCTACTTAGCAAGGAATGTGGACTCCGTGATGTGAAAATATGCAATGATGCATTGTGACAATTAAACAATGGTTGGTGTGTATGTTGAGATATGAAGTGTCATACCTCTGTAACGTGGAGATAAGGGAAGATTGGTTAAGGTGTGCACTAAATGATCAATATATATAGTTAGGTAGTTTAAACATTGATCATTATAGTTTGGAATTTAAAAGAAAGTGCTCGTTGTGGTGTCCCATGTTTTTAAGAGGATCTATAATGAGAGCTTTGAGTAAGAACTTTCTTCGTTAATATATCTTAAGGGGTAATATCATGAGATAGAAAGACATAAGAAATGAAAGTTAGAGATGATATTCAAAAGAGAAAGCTTTCAAGGAGAGGTCACATATAGGAGATTGTCACTAGATTTAAAAATGAGAATTTTGGTAGGGAGTTTTGTAAGAAGTAAAGGAAGGGTAAAAGTTGGAGAAAAAGGTATGAATAAAAAAAACTTATTAAAGCATAAATGAAGTGTAAGATTGATATACTTATGTGATTCTATATATAATGCATAGAATAAGAAAATGTTCACTATCTAGTTGTGTCTATAAAATGCATGCGTGAATTGTGACCTTTGTTGTGTTATCAGATTGAAAGCTTATAATGATTTTATAGTTGCAGAGGCATCACATACATTTCCGCCAGATTGTGTCTAAGCTTGTGAACTAACTAGTATTGTAGTGGATTATTGTCTTAGAGGGAATGTAGTAAATAGAGATGACAATTATTCATATTGTAATTAGTATCACAACCCAATTCTGGGTTATTCCCAAAAAAATCAATTTTTTTGTCAAAAATAAAAATTAAAAAATAAAATAAAAGTTGGCAATGTGGAAAAAGCAAATCGGGGAATGAAGCTGCAATTTTGGAGGAAATTCAAGGCCTAATTGTATCCTATTGTGCCCAAAAATGAAGAAAAATGCAAATTCAAGGTCAAATTAAATGATTATTTGATGAATTTGCATAAAAATTAAGTCCAATGACATAATTAAATTTTTAATGGGCCAATTTGATTTAATCATGGGCCAAATTAAATTTTAATTATGTTTAAGAATTAATTTGGGTCCAATTGAAGGATTTAATTAAGTGCAAGGACTTAATTATACTTTAAATGAGTCAAATTAATTTTATTTGGGGCTTAATTGGTGAAAAATTAAGTTTGGGAGTTTAATTTGGGCTTAATTGAGAAAATCCGAATTTTAAGAGACCAAATTTAATTTTTACCAAGTTAATTAGGGGCCTAATTGCATTAAACAAAAAAGGTTTAGGGTCAATTAGGGATCAATTGAAAAAGAGGACTGAAATGAACTTTGACCAAAAATCACTGTTCATTATCTTCTTTATTTTTTTCTGAAAAAGCTGGTCTGGTTGACTATTTTGCAATTGCATTTAATGTACCTAACGTCCATCAAATTTGACAAATCTTATACGAAAATAATCCTCTGCACTTTTTCTACAACCCCATTGATCAGTTTGGGCTAAATGACAATATATTAGCACTGGTGACAGCCTAAAGAGGCCTACCTAATCAGCTTTTGTCTGCAGATTTTCAACTCATGATACCTACTTTGAGCCAATGGTTGGGATCATTTCCAACTGAATCAAGGGTTGAAATTTTTCCTCAATGTATATAAGATTTCCCTCTTCCACCACCTATAAATAGAGGTGGATTTCATGTCCTGAAAGAGGAGGAAATTGGGTCCAAAATAAGCCAAAAAATCAGCTTCTTCTTGGTTTCTGCAACTTTCCTTTTTCTCTCTCTCTCTCTCTCTCTCTCTCTCTCTCTCTCTCTCTCTCTCCGCCTCTTCTTCAGCCACCACCACCACCATCACCGGCTTTGCCACCATCATTTCCATCAACTCAGCTCCTCCCTAGTGGCAGAGCAACCACCGTGACCTTCTCTCTCCTCTCCTCCTCTCCTCTTTCTCCCTGCTGCAGATTTTCTTCTTCTTCTTTCTTCCTCTACCATCAACGTCTCTTCGTCCAACTCCACCGCTGCAACCACCGGCCAAACCACCTCATCACAGCAGCCATGACTCTTCAGCCAGGTGAGCCACCCTTCTTCTTCTTCTTCTTCTTCATCCTTCCCATGAAAGTTCCACTATTTTGAACAGTGGAACATGAATTATAATTCACGTCCACTGTTCATGTAGTGGAGGAATTTTTTTTTTTTAAATCCAAAAAAAATTTCAAAACAATCATTTAAAAAAAAAGTGATTTTCTCGCATATTTTTTCTACCAATATTGCATAATATCGGGTTGTATATTTACACTTTAAATTACAAATCCGGTATTAAAATACTAGTTTTCTCCAACATATTTCTAAAAAAAAATTCAAAAACATTTAAAAAAAAAAAACAAAAATGTTTTGATGCATACGGCCAAATCTTAAAATTTTTCCAAGCATTTTTTTTATAAAAAAAAAACAAAAATTGCATCGTTTTCATATTAAAAAAAAAAAAAGGATATCGTAACTAGTTTATGATTATCCATTAGGATTTGGCCAACATGTCAAAAATCTTTCTTTTAATTTTTGTTTTAGAATCCAGATGTAGACTTTAATATTTGTGGGTTGTAAAATTACATGATAAAGTACACCCTCAGCTATTAAAGATACAAGGTGTAGAAATGCGATGCTAAAATTCAGACTTTGGAATGGTTATGATTTAACCCGATAAGGTAGAGACTCTCTCATGAAGAGAGATCTGCCTTAAGCCTTAAAAAAGACCAACAGAAACTCGACTTAGAAAAAAAAAAAAAAAAAGCAAACAATAATGCAGCTTACCTTAGGTAGGGTGCACTGGGGGTGATGCGTCTTCCCCTTGCACAACCAGTCCCTTGCTCAGACTCTCGCAGACCAAAGATTCCTAGTGACCATAATACTAGGTGGCGACTCCTAAACCTTAATCATAATTTTATGATGAAAACCCTTTCCAAACACAACACCTCACACAGGAGGCACGACAGCAGCCTCCGCCGTCGCTAGACGATGTCACGTCGCTCGCGCCCCGCGACAGGATGGCGACTCCACTAGGGAAAGCCATGTCTGGTTGGACTAAGCTTTGATTGTTTGATTGATTTTCTTTTGTCAGTCTTTAATTTTAGCTTGCATTTTTATTGCTTTAGCATGCATTTTGCAAATAAAACCTAATTCTAGGTTAGGAGGGGAGTAGCGGTCTGCCTCATGACTTTCAGTCGGGGTTCAGATTCGTGAAACATCCAACTATGAGTTGAGTGTTTACTTGGTAATGGCGATCACACTGTGCCCCAACCATTTCTTGTAAACCCCTATATTGCCTTCACGCAAGGTGGTTACTAGGCAGTTCATAGACCTTTTCAAGACCAGGTAGAAAGCATTCCCATCATGTAATGACCTAGAACCTTTGTTTAAGCATGAATTCACTGCGTATTCATTCTCCATGTGTTTTTGCCATTCATACCCAATGTACATACATTTGCATCCTTGTACATGTATTTGCATCCACATTCATCCATCCATTGTAAATAACATACTTGCATCAGGCTGAAATATAGGTCCTCAAAGAGCCTATAACACCCGACTCCGAGCATGAAACATGGAAGATGAAGAGTGTGCCCACCGTGACTCCCATTTCCAAGAAGAGTTGAAGTCTCTAAAAGCAAGCATGGCTCGCCTCACTAGCTTACTCGAGCAAAGACTTAGAAATGCCTCTAGTAAAGGTCCTTCTAACCAGCCAGCTATTTTTGTTCAACCTCCAACAATGGCTCAGCCTGAAGAAATAATGAGTGAGCATGGTCAAGAACCTCCATACAATCCAGCATTTTTGCACTCAATGCCAATAGCACCAGCCCCTGCAATCTTAGATCCATTTGCTAATGAGTCCCATAAGACTAAGTCATCTAATGGCATTGATCAAGATAAGATGGCGGCGTTGGAAGCTCAGATTAGAGCCATTGAAGGGGTAGATTTGTACAATCTAGTACGGGCATCAGAAATGTGTCTGGTCCCAAATGTGGTTGTCCCGAAAAAGTTTCATGTTCCTGAATTCATCAAATATACTGGAACACAATGCCCCATGACTCATCTTAAATCCTATTGCAATAAAATGGCAGAAGTAGTACACGATGAAAAACTACCGATGCACTTTTTCCAGGATAGCTTAAGTGGGGTAGCGTTAAGCTAGTATATGAGATTGGACAACACTAAAATCCACAAATGGAAAGACTTGGTGGATGCATTTGTGAAGCAATACAAGTACAACATGGACATTGCTCCTGATAGAACCAGTCTGTCCAATCTAGAGAAAAGGGATGATTAGTACTTAAAAGTGCATGTTTATCAAGGTTTTATATCATCATTTTGCACTTGAAGTATCAATAACTCAACTAAAGCATGTTTTATAATAACAAGTTTGATACTATAAGATACCTTAATTTATGGTAAATGTTCATTTTAAATGCAGGCCTATCACATAAATAAAAGGATTGATTGATGAGTTTAAGTATTGAAAGTGAAAGGAAAAAGAGATGGCCAAACTTAGAAAAGAGATGCCGGTGCAGTCCAAACCGGAACATTGCTCGGTAATTGGATCATATCTGGAGCTCTAGATCTCGGATTTAGGTCCATTTTATATGGATGGAAAGGTAAGACAAAGGCCCTACAACTTTCATGGCGAGGCAAGATTTAAAAAGGCCGTTTTGAAGTTCAAACTGAAGGAACAAACGAAGAAGTCCGAAGCTGTCCTGCAGCCCGGACACTATTTAGTGTTCAGCCCATATCTTGAGTTCTAGAAGTCCAAATGACCTCATCTTTTTTTTGTTGAAAAGCTGAGACAAATTTCCTAGAACATTCTGAGGATTCTGGGCAAATTATGATGTTAGCAATGACGTCTTATTCAGACAAAGAAGATAAGATTGTCACCAAGTCAAGATGTGGCCACCCACTCATCAATTAATTAAAAAATCAATAGTTCCAAGTTTTGGCCTATAAAAGGAGGCACTTACCATGTATTGAGGCATCTTGGTTTCCAGATCAAGATCATGCTCTGCTTTCTCTCTTTTGTAATTGCTTATGTTTTGCTTTCATTAATATCAAGTTTATCGCACTTCATTTCCTTTCCTTTAACTTAGTTAACTTCTTTCTCATTTATGTTCTTATCTGTTCATCTATGTTTCTTTTCTTTCATTATGTTTAGCTAATTAATTAATGTCAAGGTGAAAAGGGTACAGCTAATGTGTAAGAATAAGTATAATATAAACTTAACATGGACCTTAACGTTGGATACTAACATGTTTTATATTTGTTATCTTGTTCACTTTTAATACTTTGGCTTGTTAAATGGTTTAAATCTAGATTTATGTTGTATAACACTTGGTACAACAAATACTTGGCACTTTCATAGCTCATACTGTATGGTATAAACCGACACCTGAGCTATGAAAGGAACTTGATTTGTTGTTAACATAAGTTATAATCATGAATGACTGCCAACATTTACAAGTATTAGCTTTATTCGAATAAGATAACTAATGTAATCATGTTAACAATTTTATAATCTGATTGAACCTCCTTTATGTGTGGGTTTCCAATTGAGTAACAAAGAGTTATACTATACTTGTTTGAAGTACCATTAGTGGATCCTCTAACCTTGACATTTATTTTTATCGTTGTTTTAATCCTTACATTAATCTTTCAACTCAAAGTTCTCATTAATTTCTTCATCTTCTTCTTCTTTTTATTACTAACTACTATTATTATTATTACTATTATTATTTACATTCTGTTATATTATATAATATTATCTCTTTGATCTTTTTCATAAACTTAGTAAGGCTGGAAAACCTGTGACCCGATCTTTTAGATCATTCTCAGGTGTAACAACGCCACGTACTGAGTATTATTATTATTATTGTTGTTGGTGTTGTTGTTGTTGTTGTTGTTGTTGTCGTCGTCGTCTTGTTATTTTATAATTTATACAATTAACCTCTGTGGTTTGACCCCGGTCTTGCTGGGTTATTTATTACTTCGACACTCCTGCACTTGGGAGAAGACATTAAGCTTTTGGTCGTGTCAAGTTTTTGGCGCCGTTGTCAGGGAGGTAATTTCTTCTATAAATTATAATATTTAATTTATTTTCTCTTTTCACTTTTCATTTTATCTAACTTTTGTTTTCTTTGTTTTGTTTTGTTTCTTTTTCTTCTATTTTCTTTTCTTCCTTTTATTCTCTTCTTACCCGTGCATGAGAGTTTGGTCACGTACATTAAGTGGTCGACTTTGTTGGGTATCCTCATCATTTTCAGAAAATATGGCTGAAGAAGATAATCAATCGCTTCATAATGAGAATAATGAAAATAACCGTATGAGAACATTTAGAGACCACATGAATCCCACAAGAACAAGTGCACCCTCATGCATAGTTTTCCCTCCTGATGCATCTCATTTTAATTTTATGCCAGGCATTATTCAACTTTTATCATCTTTTCATGGTTTAGACTTAGAAAATCCATACTTGCATTTAAGGGAATTTGAGGAGGTCTGTAATACATATAATGACTCAAATTGTAGCATGAACACCATTCGATTAAAGCTTTTTCCTTTTTCATTAAAATATAAAGCTAAAACATGGCTACAAAATTTGAGACCAGGATCCATTCGTGCTTGGGATGAAATGCAACAACAATTTTTAAAGAAGTTTTTTCCGTCTCACAGAACAAACTCTTTCAAAAGACAAATCATCACTTTCACTCAAAAACCAGGAGAAACATTTTACCAATGTTGGGATAGGTATCGAGATTTGCTTAATACTTGCCCTCATCATGGTTTTGAAACATGGAGATTGGTTTCACATTTTTATGAAGGATTAACACTTAGAGATAGGCAAATGGTTGAATTGATGTGCAATGGAACTTTCAAAGATAAAGACCCTAATGAAGCAATGGAGTACCTAGACTTGCTAGCCGAAAATGCTCAAAATTGGGACACCACGGGTACTTATGAGGCACCAAGTAAAACTCAACCTCATACATCTAGTGGAGGTATGCACAACCTTAGGGAAGATCATGACCTCCAAGCCAAGTTTGCATCTTTAGCTAGAAAAGTTGAAGCACTTGAATTGAAAAAGAGTGGTCAATTAAAATCTATTCAAGACATTGTGTGTCAAATCTGTGAAACCAAGGAACACTCAACAAATGATTGTCCAACTTTGCCTTCTTTTAAGGAATGCCTCCATGAACAAGCCCATGCTTTAAACAGTTTTCAAAGACCCAACCATAACCCATACTCCCAAACGTATAACCCTGGTTGGAGAAATCACCCAAATTTCAGTTGGAAGAGTGATAGCAACAATGCACAAACTTCACAGCCACCGTTTCAAGCACACCATAATTTTTAAAATTCTCATGGATATGCACCTCCTTATGCTCCACCTCCTAGAAGAAATTTTGAGGAAACATTGCATGCATTCATTGAAAAGCAGGAGACAACCAACACTCAACTTGCTCAAAGCATGACAGATTTTAAAGATGCTCTTGCAAAGTTAACATCTGCTCTCAGTTTCCAAGAGAAAGGTAAGTTTCCATCTCAACCACAGCAAAATCCAAAAGGGCAATACAATGCAAATGCGAGTAGTTCTGGAAGCCAACACATGGATCAAGTCAAATCAGTCATCACTCTTCGTAGTGGTAAGGTTATTGAAAAACCCATTCTTGAACCTTGTGAGAAAGATGATGAGTCTATCTCTGAGGGTAAGGAATGGGTTGAACCTGAACATTGCAAAGAGAAGGCTGATTCCCCGCCAGCACTTCCATTTCCTCATGCCATGACCAAACAAAGGAAAGTCAATCACAACTCTGAAATCTTTGAAACTTTCAAACAGGTAAGGATCAATATACCTTTGTTGGATGCTATTAAACATGTTCCTTCCTATGCTAAATTTTTGAAAGATTTGTGCACCGTGAAGACAAAACTGAATGTGAAAAAGAAAGCCTTTTTAGCCGAACAAGTAAGTGTCATTCTTCAAAACAATAATGCTTTGAAATATAAAGACCCTGGTTGTCCTACAATTTCTTGCTTTATTGGAGAACATAAAATTGAAAGAGCCTTACTTGATCTTGGAGCTAGTGTGAATTTACTTCCATATTCAGTCTTTCAAAGTCTCAATCTAGGTGAGTTAAAACCAACCTCTGTAACTCTTTTACTTGCTGATAGATCTGTAAAAAGTAGTGCCTAGAGGAATAGTTGAGGATGTGTTAGTACAAGTTGATAAATTCATTTACCCTGTAGATTTTGTTGTCTTGGATACACAACCTGTTGAAGCATGAATTCAATTCCTGTCATTTTAGGACGTCCATTTCTTGCCACTTCTAATGCATTAATTAATTGTAGGAATGGACTGATGAAGCTATCATTTGGAAACATGACATTGGAGATGAACATTTTCAACATTTACAAGCAACTTGGAGATGATAATGATTTACAGGCAGTGGACTTTATTGAAAAATTAGTTCATGATCAATTTCAAACCACTTCCAGTGAAACTGAGATTGATGAATCTGATGATTTGCAAATGGTCTACTTTCAGGAAGAATCAAAGGCATGCAATTGGAGACCATAGATTGAAGAATTTCCACCACGATCAATTGAGCCCATACCTTCAAGTGTTCAACCACCAAAACCTGAATTGAAGCCGTTACCATTTAATCTCAAATACTTATTTTTGGGAGAAAATGAAACTTTTCCGGTAATAATCTCTTCCAAACTTAATGCACATCAAGAAGGTAAGTTATTACAGACTCTGAAAATGCACAAAAATGCATTAGGATGGACCATAGCTGACATAAAAGGAATTAGCCCTTTGATTTGCACACACAGGATTTATTTGGAGGAAAATGCTAAACCCTCTAGAGAAATGCAACGAAGGCTTAATCCTAATATGAAAGAAGTAGTGAAAAATGAAGTCATTAAGCTTCTAGATAATGGAATCATTTATCCTATTTCTGACAGCAAATGGGTAAGTCCTACACAAGTTGTACCTAAAAAGTCTGGAGTCACTGTGATAACAAATGAGAAAAATGAGTTAATTCCAACTAGGACTGTTACTGGTTGGCGCATGTGCATTGACTATAGAAAACTTAATTCAATGACTAGAAAAGATCATTTCCCTTTACCTTTCATGGACCAAATCCTAGAAAGAGTTGCAGGTCATGAATTTTACTGTTTCCTAGATGGCTATTCAGGTTACAATCAAATTGAAATTGCATTGGAAGATCAAGAGAAGACTACTTTCACATGTCCATTTGGTACTTTTGCATATCGAAGGATGCCTTTTGGATTATGTAATGCACCAGCCACATTTCAAAGATGCATGCTTAGCATATTCAGTGATATGGTTGAACGTTTTCTTGAAATTTTTATGGATGATTTTTCTGTTTTTGGTGATTCATTTGATGATTGTTTGACTAACTTAGAAAAGGTTTTGAGCAGGTGTGAAGAGAAGAATCTTGTATTGAATTGGGAAAAATGTCACTTTATGGTAACAAACGGCATTGTACTTGGTCACATTGTTTCATCGAAAGGAATTGAGGTTGACAAATCTAAAATCGAGTCAATTGCCAACTTACCAACACCAAAATCTGTTAAAGATGTTAGATCATTCTTAGGACATGCTGGTTTTTACAGAAGGTTCATCAGAGATTTTAGTGTAATATCTAAGCCCTTGAGTAACCTTCTAACAAAGGATAATATTTTTGAATGGACTGAACATTGTGAAGAAGCCTTTGTTAAACTTAAAAACTTGCTTACTTCTGCTCCTCTCATTCAACCTCCTGATTGGTCATTACCTTTTGAAATAATGTGTGACGCTAGTGATTATGCCGTGGGTGCTGTCTTGGGACAAAGAAAAGATAAGAAACCTTATGTGATTTACTATGCAAGTAAAACTTTAAATAGTGCTCAAATGAATTACACCACTACTAAAAAGAATTACTTGCAGTAGTATTTGCTTGTGATAAATTCAGATCTTATCTTGTTGGCTCACCTGTTGTTGTTTTTAGTGATCATGAAGCATTGAAATATCTTCTTTCTAAGAAAGATTCTAAGGCTAGATTGGTGCGGTGGATTTTGTTACTTCAAGAATTTGATATCACAATCAAAGACAAGAAAGGCACCGAAAATGTTGTTGCAGATCATTTGTCAAGATTGACAACAGATTCGAAATCTGACATCACACCAATCAATGACTATTTTCCCAATGAATCTTTACTTTCTGTTTGTACGATGCCTTGGTTTGCTAATATTGTTAATTTTCTTGTTTCAGGACAATTACCAGATCATTGGAGTACCCAAGACAAAAGAAAGTTCTTGAACGAAGTGAAGAACTTTTATTGGGATGACCCTTATTTATTCAAATATTGTCCTGATCAAATATTTCGAAGATGCATTCCTAACAATGAGGTAAGTAGTGTCATTAAATTTTGTCATTCTGAGGCATGTGGGGGTCATTTCTCATCAAGAAAGACAACTGCAAAAAAATCTTACAAAGTGGATTTTATTGGCCCACATGTTCAAAAGACTCACATGCATTCTGCAAGACTTGTGAAAATTGTCAAAAGTTGGGATCTATTTCAAAACGTCACATGATGCCTTTAAATCCTATTCTTGTCATTGAGATCTTTGACTGTTGGGGTATAGATTTCATGGGTCCATTTCCTCCATCATTTGGTTTCGTGTACATATTAGTCGTAGTAGATTATGTTTCAAAATGGATAGAGGCAATTCCAAGTCGAAACAATGATCACAAAACAGTGATAAAGTTTTTGAAAGACAATATTTTGAGTCGATTTGGAATCCCTCAAGCCATAATAAGTGATGGTGGAACACATTTCTGCAACAAGCCATTTGCTTCTTTAATGAAGAAATATGGAATTACACATAAAGTTGCCACCCCTTATCACCCTCAGACAAGTGGACAAGTAGAGCTTGCTAATAGGGAGATCAAACAGATCTTGGAGAAAACGGTGAACCCTAATCGGAAAGACTGGTCTTTAAGACTTAAGGATGCACTTTGGGCTTATCGAACTGCATATAAAACATCATTAGGTATGTCACCTTATAGACTAGTCTATGGAAAACCTTGTCACTTGCCTGTGGAAATTGAACATAAAGCTTATTGGGCTATTAAAGCTTTCAATTCAAACATTGATGATGCTAGTCAGCTGCGAAAATTGCAAATAAATGAGCTTGAGGAAATTAGAAATGATGCATATGACAATTCAAGAATTCTTAAAGCAAGAATCAAAGAGTTTCATGACAAGAAAATACTGAGAAAAACATTCAATATTGGTCAAAAAGTCTTGCTTTATAATTCTCGACTCCATTTATTTCCTGGAAAACTAAGATCAAGATGGAGCGGTCCTTTTATTGTGAAACATGTGTATCCATATGGGGCCTGTGATATCGAGAATCCAAAGAATGGCAATGTTTTCAAGGTAAATAGGCATCAGTTGAAAGTTTATTTTGACAATTTTTCAGTTGAAAATAACTCTACTGAATTGAGTGATCCTGTATATAAAGATTGATTCTTTTTCTCACATTGTTTTGTGTTTGTTTTGGTGTATCTTTTGTTTTGCTAGTTTCTCTCACCCTGGTCAAATGGCGGATAACGGTACTCCATGACTCTTAAGTCGGTTCTTTTAGTTTCCCATGATAACTGATATCTGTGTATATAATTGTGCAATTCTCTGCTCTTTCTTCTTTCTTGAATCTCTCATCCAATTCTCATTTGAAAATGGACACCACTCTTGAAAAATTGAAAAAGTATTTTCCCGCTCTGCCTCAGAATGCGATTACAAAAATTTACCGTGCTAGGTGTGAAAGATTGAGGTTGTTAATGAACCATGGAATTCCTGAAGATATTTGTTGGCTGATTGAAGCAAAGGTTTGATTATCAGGTGAGTCCTCCAATTCTTTCATTTCACACATGCCTAGAACAGGTAAAAGCACTTTTGTAAAGAAACGTCGTGCAAAACGACTGAAAGTCTATCACAGATGTACCAGATGGACTTGTAATGCGACATGTCGTTCTTTAGGAATGGTATCTGTAAACCGTGAAGATAAAATACAATTCATTAAGGATGGCCTGAGTAAAGGGTCTTTAGATAATCTTTTGTTGACCCTTGAGACGCATCCTAGTGGAGATGTGCATCGTGTAATTCATGATTTATGACCACAATTCCATAAAAAACATGATCGACTTAGTCTTTAAGAAAGACTCTGTTTGCCAGTTTTTAAGAAAACTGGATGGGAAGCCTATCCCCAACCCATAGAGGGCGTTTAAGCCGTTCTTGGACGTAAAACCAAGGGAAGATGTGAGCCACAATCACAACTACCTGTACATACATGCTTTGTCAAAATAAATAAATAAAGAGAGAGAGTGTGAGACTACAGCTGGCCTACATATAGGTGGTATGATTGCATTTTCACTTTTTCATCTATAAATTCTTCTCTTCCTTCCCTTCATTTCTACTCATCCCATACATTCATCAAATACATAAGTGTGTAGAAATGGCGGGTTCCTCAAGTCATCACATAAGAAATATTTGTGTTTTCGGTGGATCCAGCCCTGAGAAAGAAAAAGAGTTTTTAGAATCAGCAAATCATCTTGGTTAGGTACTAGCTGAGAGAAAGATTCATTTACTGTATGGGGGAGGTAGCCTTGGGTTAATGGAAGGTGTGTCAATGGCTGCATTTTTAGGAGGCAGTCAAGTTTTGGGGGTTGTCCCCAAAGCTTTAGCAAATGGGGACATCATTGGAAAAACAATTGGAGAGGAACTACAGGTCCCAACAATGTCTGATCGATTGAATGCCATGTTTAGCCATGCTGATGCCTTCATTGCCTTACCAGGTGGTCTGGGCACATTGGAAGAGATCTTTCATATTTCATCTTGGGCCCAACTGCACATTCACCATAAACCTATAGGTTTGTTAAATGTTAATGGTTTTTATGATAAGTTGTTGTCTTTCCTTGATCAAGCTGTGGAACAGGAATTTCTAACATCTTCAGCACGACAAATCATAATCTCTGCTGCTACTGCTGAACAATTGATTGACCAACTATAATCTTTCATCCCTGTCATTGATCCTTGCATGAGTCGCCTAGATTGGTCAGCTAAGGAAAGCCGTAAAAAGCTTAGATTAGATTTGAGCCTTCATCTGTGAAACCTTATGTCTTGTGGTTTTATTAATAGCATATTATTTTGTTTTGTTACTTCTTATATTTGTTTAAGTGTGTTTCAGGTTTATCATTGTTCGTTGTTTCAGATGATGTCTTCTATACTCTATCTTTCTACCTTAGGACATTGAGGACAATGTCTCGTTTTGGTTGGGGGGAGAGGGTAGTAGTTTAAAAAAAAAAAAAACTAACCAACTAACTGTTTTTGTTTTTAAAAAACCATTTGGCAAACCTGTTATTACTAGGATGGCAGAGTAAAGAGGAATTATTCTTGAGACGCATCTTAGTAAAAATTTTCTAATGGTTATTTGCAATATTCATAACAAGGCCTATTAGAATACTTCTTGAAATATTCAGGTTTACAAACTCTCGCATTGTTATCACTTGATTCTGCTCATATACTCATTTAACAAGTATTATTAAACCTTCATTTTCACACACACACTTTAACATATGATTGTGGGTTGCACATTGGATTATTACATTATTTATGTTCTTTTGTTGAAGGTAACAACTAATGGTAAGGGATAGTATATGATTTGCAAAAAAAAAAAAATGATGATAATATTGATGATAATAAAAACGTAGATAAGTTTGGTTTCGTAGCCTCCCTAACCTAAGCAATTAAGCCCGAAGGGGTGTTTTAACACCTAATACCCTAAAGTCAACTGACTTGGGAGCTATTGGCCCAAAGCTTGTTACATGGGTTAAGGAGAAAAGCTTAAGAGAATCAAACATTGCACTATCTATGTATCAGTATCTGCAACCCGAGTTGTTAAGCTCGTAGGGGTGTCTCAACACCTAATGCCCTAAGACCAACTGGTCTGGGAGTCATTAGCCTAAAACTCGTTACATGGGTTAAAGATACATTGTGTTTTAAGTTGTATGTGTATATAAATAAAATAAAGAAAAAAAAGAAAAAAAAAAGTAATAATAATAATAATCCCAACCCAAGGAAGTTCACCTTAAACATTTGAACATAATATTGTTTTCTTCCAACAAAAGCCCCATCATCTATGTTTTCATATATTGAAGCACATAAAAAGAAGGTTTATTAATATCTTGTTTAAGAAGTATGAAGCAGTAATATAAATTTAATGAGAGTTTGTTTATCTGAATAGATTAATGGAAGTTGAATGATGAATGCCTTGCTTTGTGAAACTTGCAAATTGTTTTCTCTATTTTAACGCTTTAGATTACTAGGGACTAGTAATAAGCTGGTTGGGGGGTGTGATTAGTACTTAAAAGTGTATGTTTATCAAGGTTTTATATCATCATTTTGCACTTGAAGTATCAATAACTCCTTAACTAAAACATGTTTTATAATAACAAGTTTGATACTATAAGATACCTTAATTTATGGTAAAATGCTCATTTTAAATGCAGGACTATCACATAAATAAAAGGATTGATTGATGAGTTTAAGTATTGAAAGTGAAAGGACAAAGAGATGGCCAAAACTTTAGAAAAGAGATGCCGGTGCAGTCCCAAACCGGAACAATTGCTCGGTAAATTGGATTCATATTCTGGAGCTCTAGATCTTGTATTTAGGTCCATTTTTATATGGATGGAAAGGTAAGACAAAAGGCCTACAACTTTTCATGAGGAGCCCAAGATTTAAAAAGGCCGTTTTGAAGGTCCAAACTGAAGGAACAACGAAGAAGTCCGAAGCTGTCCTGCAGGCCCAGACACTATTTAGTGTTCAGCCCATATCTTGAGTTCTAGAGGTCCAAATGACCTCATCTTTTTTTTGTTGGAAAGCTGAGGACAATTTCCTAGAACATTCCTGAGGATTCTGGGCAAATTTATGATGTTTATCAATTGATGTCTTGTCTCAGACAAGAAGATAAGGATTGTCACCAAAGTCAAGATGTGGCCACCCACTCATCAATTAATTAACAAATCAATAGTTCCAAATTTTTTGGCCTATAAAAGGAGGCACTTACCATGTATTGAGGCATCTTGGTTTCCAGATCAAGAATCATGCTCTTGCTTTCTCTCTTTGTATTGCTTTTTGTTTTGCTTTTATTTAATATCAAGTTTAAAGCACTTCATTTCCTTTCCTTTACTTAGTTAAACTTCTTTCTCATTTATGTTCTTTATCTTGTTCATCTATGTTTCTTTCTTTCATTATATTTAGCTAAGTTAATTATGTCAAGGTGAAAAGGGTACACTAATGGTGTAAGAATAAGTATAATATAAACTTAACATGGACCTTAACATTGGATACTAACATGTTTTATTATTGTTATCTTGTTCACTTTTAATACTTTGCCTTGTTAAAATGGTTAATCTAGATTTATGTTGTATAACACTTGGTACAACAAATACTTGGCACTTTCATAGCCCATACTGTATGGTATAACCGACACCTGAAGCTATGAAAGGAACTTGATTGTTGTTAACATAAGTATAATCATGATGGACTGCCAACATTACAAGTATTAAGCTTTATTCGAATAAAGATAACTAATGTAATCATCGTTAAACAATTTATAATCTGATTGGACCTCCTTTATGTGTGGTTTCCAATTGAGTAACAAGAGTTTATACTATACTTGTTTGAAGTACCATTAGTGGATCCTTCTAACCTTGACATTTATTTTTATCGTTGTTTAATCCTTACATTTAATCTTTTCAACTCAAAGTTCTCATTAATTTCTTCATCTTCTTCTTCTTTTATTTACTACTACTATTATTATTATTATTACTATTAGTATTATTATTATTATTATTTTACATTCTGTTTATATTATATAATATATCTCTTTGATCTTTTCATAAACTCAGTATATAGGCTGGAAACCTGTGACCCGATCTTTTAGATCATTCTTAGGTGTAACAACGCCACGTACTGAGTATTATTATTATTGTTGTTGTTGGTGGTGGTGGTGGTGGTGGTGGTGGTGTTGTTGTTGTTGTTGTTGTTGTTGTTGTTGTCGTCTTGTTATTTATAATTTATACAATTAACCTCTCTGTGGTTCGACCCCGGTCTTGCCGGGTTATTTATTACTTCGACACTCCTGCACTTGGGAGAAGACATCAAGCTTTTGGTCATGTCAAGGGACAAGGAAAGCAAAAGGGAATATGCTCAAAGGTGGAGAGACCTAGCTGCTCAAATACATCCACCACTCTTGGACAAAGAGATGGTGACTTTATTTGCCAACATGCTCAAGGACCCATTACTACTAGCATGTGATGGGTAGTTCGAGCCCAGCAATTTAATTGATGTTGTGGCAGTAGCTGGAGCGCATTAGAGCAAGGAGTTAAAAATGGTAGAATTTTTGTGCCCACTAAGAAAAAGGGCTTCAAAGGTAAAAAAAAAAAAAGAGGTTTACTATGTTGAGGGTAGGAAAAACCCATTCCAAAAAATACCACACTCCATCCTTTTCACCCCAAATCGCCACACATTCAATCTCAACTCTTCTTTTCCTACCAGGAAAATCTGAGTCTCAAACCAAAACACCAAATAATCCAAGAACAGCTACCTCCATTTCACCGGTTGCCTTTAAATGAATGATGTATCAAAAAGCTGCTAAGCATTGGACATGTAGCTCCCAAACCTCTCACGCCTCTACAACCACCTTACCCCAACTGGTACAAGCCCAAACTCACTTGCGAGTACCATGCTGGTGCCGTGGGACACAATATTCATACTTGTAGTGCCTTTAAGAAGAGGCTCATGCATTTGATTAAAGCTGGATGGATAACCTTCGAAGGAACTCCAAACGTGAGTTCAAACCCTCCACCCAATCATGCTTCAGGTACTAGATCGGTGAATGCATAAGAGGTGGAATGCTTTGAAAACCTCAAAACGCTGATGGCAAGAGTTGGATGTGAAGAAGGTAGTGTGCATTCTTGAGGATAGAGGACGAAGTTCTGCCACAAGATGGGAGGATAGAGTCTACCCCTAATAATCACCTTTGTTTGATCATGTTTACAAAGTTATTTTGATTCTGTCATATTTTAACATGTTGGCAATTTGGCTCATAATACCACAAGAATTTCTTTGTCAAATGAGTCTTTTTTATTAATAAGATCATGTGTTCATGATGTGCCTTTATTTTTGTTGCAAATAACACACTGAGCACACCCTTCACTCACAAAACCACTAATTCTTTGGTGTTTTCTTTCCCCCCTTCAAACAAAAAAAAAACATGACCCTATGTTTTCAGAAAGATTTTTGGGAAATCAAAGTTTTAATACATAAACAAAAATCAAATTGGTGTTTGTTCTAATAAACAAGTTCTGAAAATTCAAGTGATATCCTAACACATAAAAAACCTAAAAGACAACCCAAACACCATGAGATAGCTTCAAAGCCGAGTTTTGACTACATGAATAATAAGAAACCATTTTCGCATGAGAGAAAGCAAAGCTTACTGATTTTGAATGCATGTGTTTGAAATGAAGAAAGGCCATCTTTGATCATCCTTTCACAAAATATAAAAATCCCTTGTAGTTCCTTTTTGAGCCTAATGCATATTTTTGAAAAATAACCTTGGCTAGGATCACACCCTATACCGGGGGGCAAGTGCAAAAAAAATCCTTAATGACTAAAAGTGCCCAAACAAAGCTAGGGGGCATGAAAGAGTTCCAAAAGGATTTGAGTGTGTCACAGAAATCATTAATATAATGATGCTTAAAACCAAAAGAAGATAAGTCCCAACACTAGGGGGGCACCATGGACCATTTTGCAAATCAATTCCAAGGTCCAGAAATTCAAAAAAAGATTTTGGGATATAAGCACTAGTGATCCTTAGTCTTGAAGTCCCTTAAACACCTTTTGAGCCTATAAATATCCTTTTCTTCATAGCCAAGAGACGAAGCTTACGTTACGTGCCTAATTAAGCCTTTTCTGATCAAAGGCAAGCAATCTGGATCGGTAGACTTTGCTTTCCCATGTGAAACAAGTCATTATTCATGCAAGCAAAATGAATGCTTTGAAAACTGGTTCCTTGAAACCCTCAAGTTGAAACTTGAACCCTTTTGACCAATCAAATATCACTTCACTTCAAAAAATTTCAGCACTCATGCAACCCTATCCATGAGAATCTCTTGAATTTTTCAAAACAAGTTTGTTTTGAACAAGCATCAAAATGATTTTTCGGAATAGCTTTGAAATTCCAAAAATTCTTCATGAAAACAAATCCTTGTAAATAACCGAATCTTCTTCCACATAGCCTCTTCCCTTAGGGAAACTCATATTGAACACTTAGAGACATGATCAAACTGAGGGGCAATCCACCAAAACACATAAGGCTGGCTCCATGATTCATCTTCTAAGAAAACAGAAAATGTTGGGCAAAGCTGGCAACCCTTCAAGATAAAGGTTTATGGACAAAGAAGTATGCTGATGTCATATCCCTCTCAAAGGTCAAAATCAAAAGATATGACTTGAGTAAGCAAGAGCGAAAAGAGCCATTAAAGCTTACTATCAGAGACTCAAACTTTTGAGAAAAGGGAAACTCATGAAGAAAAGGGGACCTATATTTCTCAGGTAAGTATACATGAATATTGATCATGATGCATTACTTTCATCCCTGATAGATCAGTCTCTCATCGTCACCTCTGTTCATGCCGGCCCTTGAGCGCTCAACTCTCGATATTGTGCTTTCCAGCCCCATCCTCTTTTTGAATGCGCCTTCGAGCCATCACTCCTTAGGTAGTGTGTTTTCTAACCATACCTCTTTTCAAGTGCGCCTTTGAGCCCTCACCACTTTAGGTAGTGCGTTTTCCAACCTTACCTCTTTTTTAGTGCGCCTTTAAGCCCTCACCACTTTAGGTAGTGCGTTTTCCAACCTTACCTTTTTTCGAGTGCACCTTTGAGCCCTCGACCACCTTAGGTAGTGAGTGCGCCTTTGAGCCCTCACCACTTTAGGTAGTGCGTTTTCCAACCTTACCTCTTTTTGAGTGCGCCTTTGAGCCCTCACCACTTTAGGTAGTGCGTTTTCCAACCTTACCTCTTTTCGAGTGCACCTTTGAAGCCTCGACCACCTTAGGTAGTGCATTTTCTAACCCTGCCTCCTTTTGAGTGCACCTTAGAGCCCTCGACCACTTGGGTAGTGCATTTTCTAACCCTACCTCCTTTTAAGTGCGCCTTAGAGCCCTCACTTCTCGGGTAGTGCGTTTTCTAACCATACCTCTTTTCGAGTGCGTCTTTGAGCCCTCACCACTTTAGGTAGTGTGTTTTCCAACCTTACCTCTTTTCTAGTGCACCTTTAGGCCCTCACCACTTTAGGTAGTGCGTTTTCCAACCTTACCTCTTTTTGAGTGCGCCTTTGAGCCCTCACCACTTTAGGTAGTGCGTTTTTCCAACCTTACCTCTTTTCGAGTGCACCTTTGAAGCCTCGACCACCTTAGGTAGTGCATTTTCTAACCCTGCCTCCTTTTGAGTGCACCTTAGAGCCCTCGACCACTTGGGTAGTGCGTTTTCTAACCCTACCTCCTTTTGAGTGCGCCTTAGAGCCCTCACTTCTCGGGTAGTGTGTTTTCTAACCATACCTCTTTTTGAGTGCGTCTTTGAGCCCTCACCACTTTAGGTAGTGTGTTTTCCAACCTTGCCTCTTTTCTAGTGCACCTTTAGGCCCTCACCACTTTAGGTAGTGTGTTTTCCAACCTTACCTCTTTTCGAGTGCACCTTTGAGCCCTCGACCACCTTAGGTAGTGCCTTTTATAACCCTGCCTCCTTTCGAGTGCACCTTAGAGCCCTCGACCACTTGGGTAGTGCATTTTCTAACCCTGCCTCCTTTTGAGTGCGCCTTCGAGCCCTCACCTCATGGGTAGTGCGTTTTCTAACCCTACCTCTTTTCGAGTGTGCCTTGAGCCCTCGTTCACCTCTCAGGTAATGCGTTTTCTGACCATACCTCCTTTCGAGTACGCTTTTTAGCCATCGTTCCCCTTCGAGTCCTATCTCTTTCCAAACGTTCCTTTGAGCTTCCATCTCTTGAATAATGTGCCTTTGAGATCTATAATGTCGCCTCTTCAAGACATTTCATTCACTTGAGTAGGTCACCCATCATAATTAGACCTCTTTGAGAATCCTTGTATCTTCCATTTTTGGGTCGGTTGCCCATTACAATGAAACCATTCTTGAAATACTTGCATTTCTCACCACCTTCAAAACCCATTACAATGAAACCATTCTTTGAGAAATCCTTGCTTTTCTCACCACCTTCAAAATCTTTTATTTTGGGTCAGTTGCCCATTACAATGAAACCATTCTTTGAGAAATCCTTGCTTTTCTCACCACCTTCAAAATCTTTTATTTTGGGTCAGTTGCCCATTACAATGAAACCATTCTTTAAGAAATCCTTGCTTTTCTCACCACCTTCAAAAAAAAAAATCTTCTAGTTTTTACTCTAAGTGCGCTTTCTAGCCCTCAAAAGGATTCATCATTTCTCAATATGATGAATCCATCATCTGTTCATTCTTCTTTTTCTTCTTTACAACGCTTACTATCTAAAGTCTCTTACGAGTCTTTCTATCGTAAGCATTGTAAAGAGGGGGGCAACTGTCATAACCCAATTCTGGGTTATTCCCAAAAAAACCAATTTCTTTGTCAAAAATAAAAATCAAAAAATAAAATAAATCCTGTGGCAATATGGAGAAAGCAAATCGGGAATGAAGCTACAATTTTGAAGAAATTCAAGGCCTAATTGTACCTTATTGTGCCCAAAAATGAAGAAAAATGCAAATCCAAGGTCAAATTAAATGATTATTGGATGAATTTGCATAAAAATTAAGTCCAATGACATAATTAAATTTTTAATAGGCCAATTTGATTTAATCATGGGCCAAATTAAATTTTAATTATGTTTAAGAATTAATTTGGGTCCAATTGAAGGATTTAATTAAGTGCAAGGACTTAATTATATTTTAAATGGGTCAAATTAATTTTATTTGGGCTTAATTAGTTGAAAAATTAAGTTTGGGAGTTTAATTTGGGCTTAATTGAGAAAATCCGAATTTTAAGAGACCAAATTTTAATTTTTACCAAGTTAATTAGGGGCCCTAATTGCTTTAAACAAAAAAAAGGTTTAGGGTCAATTAGGGCTCAATTGAAAAAGAGGACTGAAAATGAAACTCTGACAAAAAATCACTGTTCATTATCTTCTTTATTTTTTCTGAAAAAAGCTGGTCTAGTTGACTATTGCAGCTGCATTTAATGTACCTAACATCACCAAATTTGAACAAATCTTATACGAAAATGATCCTCTGCACTTTTTCTACAACCTAATGTGATCAGTTTGGGCTAAATGACAATATATTAGCACTGGTGAAAGCCTAAAGAGGCCTACCCAATCAGCTTTTGTCTGCAGATTTTCAAACTCATGATACCTACTTTGATGCC